>NC_090238.1:17518091-17795591 GCF_024489055.1 Chanodichthys erythropterus | reverse complement strand
TTAAGTGTTATTTATGTCTCCTTGTTGAATCAGGCTGTAAAACCCTTTTTAGTTCTAGATGAAACTATGGAATGCATGAAACAGATAAGCCAGTGATTATTAATGCTGATATTAAAACTATATGCAATTTTGTCTAAATCAATAAAAAACACTAAACTACAGGTATCACAACATTATATTGTATGAAAATGGATATTCATTTTGAGATTTGCTTAAGTGTTAATTCACCCAAAAATGAAATTTCTGTCATTAATTATTCACCCTCATGTCGTCTCAAACCCGTAAAACCTTTGTTCATCTTCGGAACACAAATTAAGATATTATTGATGAAATCCGGGGGTTTCTGAACCACACATATGCAGAAACGTCATTGCACCTTTTGAGGTCCAGAAAGGTACTAAAGACATGTTAAAATAGTCCATGTGACTACAGTGGTTCAACCTTAATTTTATGAAGTGAAAAGAATAGTTTTTGTGCACAAAAACAAAACAAAAATAATGACTTTATTCTACTTTTTTTTTTTTTTTCCTCTTCCCTGTCACTCTTATACAGTTTACGTCAGAATGCCGGCTCAGTATTGGCCAACATTGGACATGTGAGCAGCACGACGCATGCATGTGATGATGCTGACACAGCAGCCAGCCAATACCGAGCTGCCGTTCTGACTAAGAACCCGGAAGCGCTGCACTGCGTTCACTACATCAACAACGTAGGAGACTGACAGGGAAGAGAAGAAACTGTTGAAAAAAGTCATTATTTTTGTGCACAAAAAGTCTTGTCACTTCATAACATTAAGGTTGAACCACTGTAGTCTCATGGATTATTTTAACAATGCCTACTACCTTTTTGGACCCCAAAATGTACAATGAAATTGCTGCCTACGTGTGGTTCAAAAACCCTCGAATTTCATTAAAAATATCTTAATTTGTGTTCCAAAGATGAACGAAGGTCTTATGGGTTTGGAACAACATGAGGGTGAGTAAATAATGACAGAAATTTCATTTTTGGGTGAATTAACACTTAAGCAAATCTCAAAATGAATATCCATTTTTTAACTTAAAGTTAGCATTATATAATGACAAAGGTAAGCTAAATAAATAAAAAAAATGGACAAAAAGAGCATGCACAATTAAATTGGTTTATAGATATACAATATTAATTAAAAAGCTATAATATCAGCAGTTATCTGATATAATATCAATGCATGGTGCATCCCTGGACTGAAACTTTTTATAGAGTGTTAAGCCATAAATTTGAAGTTGCCTTGCATGAAGATAGTAGTATAAACTGGTGTTTGTATATTTTCATATACACATTTTAAATTCTCCGGATAGTCTCTGTAAACCTGTTATCTGAAGAGAATTCATGATCTGCTCTGTTCTCAGGGTCTGAAATCCTGCTTTGCTGTGGACAAACACTTTTCCCCTGCTAGCGAAACAGCTGTACAGAGATTAACATAAATCGGCGGTTGGTTAGTGCGCGTTTAGCAGTGCATTAACAAATTTGCCACCTTAATGAGTCTCTAAGTAATTGCCTTCCTGCCCCTGAATGCAAACAGTCCATTACCTACAACTATATGATTTTTCAGTAGCAAAATACCAATTCCCTGTCTGCTCGCTTAAGTTGTTTTCAAATTAAGGCACGCTTGTGTTTACTCCTTTGCTTCGTGATTGTTTATTAATGCGCTTTGGTTGTGTTTGTACTGCAGAGTTGCTGTCTGCAGATTGACGCTGTGTGTGTGTGTGAGAGAGAGAGAGAGAGAGAGAGAGAGGAACGTTATTTTGTTAAAGGTGAAGAATCTCAGTACACATATAGACACAGGCCATCCTGTCCGTCTCTCGTTGTGTGCCATATTAGAAACGTCAGGCCGAACGTCAGCCAGCGCCACTCTCATATTTTAGCTCTTTTCATTCCCAGAGTGTCTCGGCATCATCTTTCATAGAAGCTGAGCTTGGCAACCACAGCACCAAACATATCAAACGCGCTGGGGTGGAAAAATATTAGTTTACACAAAGGCAGGCTGAGAAATTAAGGATGATTTTATTTCCTTATCTTTCCCCCCAATTCATTACTTTGCAGTGTGTGGCAGGTTGCGGGCTTGTCAGAAGAGACTAATGGCCTGTCGGGGCCGTGGAGGAAACGCCGCGGCCTCGTCGACATTAATACTCTCTCGTCCCCCGTAGAGAAATCTGCTTGATCTGAAATTGAAAACAAATAGTAATTTCCCACACTCACTTTTATGGAATTTACCTTTCACGTGAGGTGAGCCGCTCGCGTATCGTATTCCCATGCAGAGGACGTATCTTCAGTAGGTGCTTTCAAGCTAAAAACATGTCAAAGGAACGATAGACACACTATAAGGAGATGCTTAACCTTCTGCGTAGATTTAGATTTATAATTCACAAACAAAGGCGGCAAAACCAAAGTGAAGTCAGACAGCTGAAGAGCAGCTGGCGTCGAGCGTTTTGCCGATGACGGGTTGTTTACGTGAATGTGAAGTCGCACGCCAACGGAGGGCGAAAAGAACAATTGTCCTTGAAAAGGGAAAAGTGAGCGGAGTCCCACTCCGGCATCGCTGCCGCACTCTTTAAAGGGCCCCTGATTAAATGACAGTCGCTTTGTTGTTTACACATGGAGGCCCCATCCAGCATCCAGCGACTTTCTGTTCTCCCACGCATACGACAAAGATTAGAGCCGGATAGTGAGAGAGAGGGAAAAACTCCGGCAACCTCCAAAAATCTGGGACAGAGTGAAGTGCGAGTGGTATTGGACGTGGGTGGAGGAGAGCTTTCTCTCTTTTTCCTTGGTTGTATTTTTCAGAACAAATAAAATTCACTTTTAAAAGCCTCTCTTTTGTTACGGCGTCGGTTTGAAGAGCCTAGAATGAGAGAGACCGAGAAAGCGGGAAAGTTAGCGGTTTAGTGTTCTTGGCAAGGTCATCTTTAACAGCTGAATGTATGGATCCTTTGGGACGCAGGCAGAGGCAGACACAGCCAGACTAATAACGTGTGTGAAAGAGAGAAGGGGAAATCTGGAGACTGCATTTACCTTGCGATGAAATTAATTGCCCTACCAGTCACTCCCTATAACACACCACATGCACACACACCAAAAGATGAAGGACACTCCTGCCATGCCGTGTGTCGTAAAGCGATAGCTCTTCTCCACTTCTGTGTAACCTGTTTTAATATCTTTCCATTAGATTTATCATAATATACTGTACATCTTTGATTCCCTCATCCTCTTTGCAGCTATAGCACAAAAAAAAACATACATTCACAAGCTTATTTTCTTAACACATTATCAGTATTTGAAGTGATGCAACAAGTCTACATTTAGCTTGTCCACGCAGTATGTGAAACATAATTACAGCCAATCAGAACATATTTGATGTTTACTATACATGTGAGTGGAGTGCAGGGAGTTTTGGACCAATCAGATTTCACTATGGGCAGATATAAGCTACTTTTGTAAGCCGGTTTTAGACATTTATCCAAACATTGCATTCGAGCTAAACATCTTTTTCCTATGCCCCATGATGCTTTGCGTAAAGTATGGGAGTAAAAGGTTCACTCTGTGAATGCAATAATACACTTTTTTTAAAAGCTAGGTACAATGAGAGAACATTATTCGACTCACCTTTCAAACATCAAACATTAAAAAGAAAGTTAAAAGTGCGTAAAAATATGAACAAAGTACTTTTGGCAGACCACGAGCAACCCCAAAAGCTTGATTCTTTCCACAGTAATATTACGCACGGGTTAATTATAATTGTAGTAATATATGTCTATATTATGTAACATCCATTGCCTCAATCAAAAATGTTCATTAACTTTAGCATTGATAATATTTCAAAGCGCTTTCCGTCATTTTGCGAGATAACAATACAATTTAGTAAATAGGGATTAAAAAGGGAGACAACTACATTTTAAAGCATCTGTGTGAAAACAAACCTGGAAAGAGATGTGAGGATTTTGGGGTGGAAAAAAGAGAGAGATTCTTAGTGCATTCCGGTGAATTATTAATGGGATATATCGTAAATTAAATCTGGAGAGCAGAAGCACCACAAATTCCACAGTATATATTTTTCATTCAAAAGGGAAAAAAAGAAAGTAATCATGAGGAAAAGAATGCAGTGACTGAAAAGAGCTCTTGCCATAGATATTCTCGTGATACCATGTCACAATAAAATACCAAGCCTGATGCTATTCTCTTGAAGCCTGAAAATAGAACATGAAGGAAATTTTACAGCTCATTCAGAAAAACTGACGGATAAGAATTATTTGTAGCTCAACCTTATAATTTGGAATTATCCGTTTTAGTATTTTTGAGTGGTAGTTTCCCAAACCAGAAGTGCCTTCCATAAATCAAAATGCAGAGGTATCATCAGGAAAAAGGTGGATACATAGTGATGGACAGTACTGTAACTGATTATGTGTAATCTGGATTACATAATCGGATTTCAAAAATGAAGTACTTACTTCAGTAAGTTTTATAACACTTGTAATCAGTTTTTTATTGATAACATGATCACATGTTATTCTCACAATGGCAGTACATTATTCATAATTCTCTCTACTGCTTTTTGTCTATCTTTTAAATGTTCCTTACTAAAAAGGCTAACTGTTTGCTTATATGTATTCAGAAGGAATTAGAGGTTTGTGAAATTGCACACACAGACCAGACTGAGAGAAACTGAGAGACACACAGCATTTGATTTACACAAATCATGTTTCTTGACATTGCAACAGTGCATATCTTATCAGCTCTGGACAAACACATGAATTATTATTCAAATTATCACTTAGTGAGTCATTTAGCCATGTATTACTGTCTTTGGAAGGCTTTTGTTCTTCATACACTTTAAAATGTACAAATTCATGTCATTTCATATTTACATGCAATTGCAGTGTTTCCCCAACTTTTTGTCAGCTGAACCTTTTTGTTAATAATTTAGATCAATAATAAACTTAATAAGTTTAAACTTAATAACCTAATAAATAAGTAAATAATAATAAATAATAAAAATTAAGTTAATGATTCTCTGATGTCTGTTAATGGTTACATAATATACAGGCAAACAAATAAAATGTTTCACCTTTTTAGAAAGTGTTTTATTTTGATCAATGTGATAAATGAGTTAGATCAAAAGTAATAGTGGTCAAAATGTACCTTAAATGTGTAATGTAAGGAATTACATTTCTAACTAAAATTTTTTGTCATGTCATTTGCAATCAGTAACCGAATACAATTTGTACACTCTAAAAAATGCTGGGTTAAATGCCAAGTTGGGTTGAAAATGGACAAACCCAGCAATTGGGTTGTTTTAACCCAGTGGTTGGGTTAAATGTTTGCCCAACATGCTGGGTAGTTTAATTTAACTCAACTGTTGTATAAAAATTACTGTATTGCTTGCTTAAAATGAACCCGAAATATGCTGGAAAATAACATTTATTAATATGTTTAATAAATTAGCATTTATTAATAAGATAATGAATAATAAACATCAAACATTTATTAAATTGCTTATTAATAAATGTACACCTTTTGATTATTATTGTTGCCTCTAGTAATTATGTGTCTGATTTTTAATTTCTCACCTATTTCGGGTTCATTTTAAGACCGCCATATAGTCATTTTTAATCAGTATTTGGGTTAAATAAAACTACCCAGCAGGTTGGGCAAACATTTAACCCAACCACTGGGTTAAAACAACCCAATTGCTGGGTTTGTCCATTTTCAACCCAACTTGGGTTGTTTTTAACCAAATATTTTTTAGAGTGTAAGTAATCAAATTTATTTTGTCAAATCAACTTGGATAATTAATGTTGTTCACATAACATAATAGTTTGAGTTTCTGTTCATTAAACCAATCGCCTCCATTGTATTAACTCAAATATTTAATTCCAATGAACTAAAAATTTTAAGGCAATCAGGTAACTTACTTTTTTAAGTTAAACCAACAATTCTTTGGGTGTACGCTAATGATGGCCCGTGGGTGAGTAAATAATGAGAGAATTTTCATTTTTGGGTAAACTATCCCTTGAAGTCACATTTAAAAATCCATTAGATAACAAAAGGTCAAAGCAGGTCTCATTTATTTTAAAGTTTACTTTTAAAAGTTGTTGTTTTTAATGATAAAACAGGGAAATACTCTTAAAAATAATGATGAGACCCAATGCATTTGCTTATTTGCATTATTTATTTATTTTTAAACATTGAAAAATAAGAATGTTTTAAAAATGAAAGAATATTATATGTTTATTTTTTTCAAAATTTCTGGGAAAATGTATTAAGATATTTGTCTTATATATTTTTTTATGTTTATTCATTTTGTTCTAAATATTATTATTGATAATTAGCAGGTTTCTTTGTTTTTATTTAATTTGTAAATATATTAAATACCTGTTCTAAGTCAAAGATAGCATAGTGGCCCTCGTAACGACTGTACGGGCCTAGTGACCTGCTCTTGGAGTACTGAGACCTGTCCACTGGAGTACAGACCGCCGAAACCGTAATGGCCCCTCCACCCTTTTAGAGTGCCGCCGCAGCCCATATATTTATTACCACTGTTCACTGGCTTGTTAGTTTTTAGTGCGGCATGTTTTTCATTCTCTATGGCTGGTGGAGAATGGCTCAAAAACGGCTTTTTAAAGAGCAGCATTATTATGAATGCTCTCACCATTTGAGAGATACATTTCTGTTATTTATGCCCCGGCTCTCGCATTTGTGTAAACATAAAATCGCATGCTTTATTACATCCCTCCTGCACCCGGCGCCTTGACCCCCGTCCTCGTAAATTGAGAAATAGTGGGGAACTAATGGAGACAGATGGGACTATGGCATGCCATTTACTCAAATTGGTGAAGTAATTAACCTCGAGGTGCTGGGGTTTGAGAGAGAGATTGTGGGAATATCTCGAGTAGTCAGATAAACAGACTCCGGGCCTAACCGCCTCTGACAACTGTATCATAAACTAGACTCATTCTGTTCAATTGAGCTGTCAACATCTCACGACCAAATAAAGATTTGTATTACTGTGTAGTTTGGAGGGGCTGCTGGCGTCTGCTGCCGGGGCGAGCCGCTCTCTCTCTCTCTCTCTCTCTCTCTCTCTCTCTCTCTCTCTCTCTCTCTGTGTCGCCCTGACTCATTTCAGCCTCTCGCAAATCTGTCTGCATGCCCCGTCTGACAGTTCAGTGACAGGCAGAAGCGTCTGATTGGCCGTGGAGTGAGGTATTATGTTAGGAGGTGAGCTTAGAAACATGAGTCTCTGGCACTGACATGTGCTGCAGAGAAACCAAGCGCAAGCTGTTGCGCATGCAGTTCGACAATTCTTTGGGAAGTTGATGCTGTGATGTTCAGCTCACTTAATAGTTTTGCCATAATATGTTTGAAGTACTAAACCTTCTTATTTAATGAATTTCACTGGGGTCAGTAGGATTTTTTTCATGTGTTTGAAAGAAGTCTCTTGCTCACCAAAAGAGCAATTATTTAATCAAAATACAGTGAAAACAGTAATATTGTAAAATATTATATCAGTTTGAAAAACTATTTTCTATTATGATATTTTTTTAAAATGTAATTTATTCCTGTGATTTTAAGTCTTCAGTGTCACATGATCCTTCAAAAATCATTCTATGCTGATTTGCTGATCGAAAAACATTTCCTATTATTATCAATGTTAAAAACAGTTGTCATGCTTAATATTTTTATAAATATTATGCAGGACAGCTGTAAAAAGTAAAAAAAAAAGCATTTATTTAAAAATTACAATATAAATTTCTTTACCTTAAATTGAATCCCTCCTTTCTGAAAAGAAAGTATTAATTTATTAATTAATAAAAAATTATAATAATTACTGACCCTAAACTTTGAAATGGTGATATTATTAATCTCACAAAAATGTCTAAAAAAATTTATCATGCCAGAGTTATATATTTTAAAAAGGAAACAATGTGATTGTATTTTTTGTAAGGAAAAAAAGCTAAATTTGCACCCTTAAGATTGGGTCTTTTACATTGTTATTTTTTGCATTGGTTCTTTATCTTTGACAATTAAGCATATTTTCCACCAATCATGCAAATCTGTATGCAAAAAAAAAAAAAAAAAAACTCAAAGCAGTAACGACAATCATCCTGCCAATGGTTTTTTTAAATACTAAAATCAGTTAATTCAGTAAAAAACATACTTCCATAATATAAACCATTTATATTTTCATTTATACTTATACATTTATATTATTTAATATTATATCATTGTTCTTTTGTTGTTTTTTTACAGTATTGAGAATGGAGATTTTTTGTTGCAACGTGAATTAAATGTGCTTAATTTTCAAAAAAATAAAGCATCTTTTGAATTTATTTCTGAGATTCACCTTACTATTGTGCTTTTGTGTAAGGAGGGTGCAGATAGGGAAAGTTTGTGTGTCTGTGTGTGTGTGCGTGTGTGTATGTGTGTATGTTTTGATCCTTCAAGTCTGTTCAGTAATCAAGCAGTCAGGCAGCTGTTCATCCACAGCAGTCACACATTATGGCTGATTTTCATGCTTTCCCCCAACCCGAGAGACAAATCTAGCCCTTCACCCTCCTCCTGCTACTGTACTGTACACATCCCTGTCTAATAAAGCACGCTTCATCCACACTGATGCATTATACGCAAGGAACTGCAGAATACTGACAAATTCATATTCTGACAGGTACAGTACAAATAAACAGCTAATAGTTCTTTTTTCATATCACATACACAAGCAATCACAGTGTAAAGTGTCAATGAACAGGTGCGGCGTGTGCCCGAGGCTGTTGGAGTCTCTCTCTCTCCTTCTCACGCAAGAGGTTCCTGTTAGCTTGACTGCGGCAGCCCTCTGCGTCTGTCGGGAAGATTTACATTTATTGTATTGACAGCAGTTCTGAGAGGTAATATGGAAGGTGTGTGTGTGAAACACGGACGTACCTGACACATTTTCCACGCCGTGACATGTGATTTGACAGTGACAGGTGATTTGGGTCTGGCTCTAATAAGTGAATTAATCTGAGGTAAAACATAGTGATATGTCATGTTCCCAACACCTTAACAGCTGGCTGGCTTGTCCTTTGGTGACAAGCTAGTTTGTCCTGTGCAAATCTTCTGTCACCTGCTTCCCAAAAAATCGAGGGAAGGGAATAGCGTGGTCTTCGCGGGGGCGGGTGAGGAATTTCTTGTCAGATTTAGCCAGCTGTGCCGATGATATTATCTTCGGGAGGCTTTTTATCAATCTAGCACCTCCTCAAACGCGGGCCTCCCTCAGGACGCCGTCAGGATCCTCATAGCGAACGGGTGTTGTTGAGCGAGCCGGAAATGATAAATGAGACTTTGGGACCATACCTGGAGGTATTGGCACTCCGCCGTTAAGAAGCGCATCAAATTAAATCAGCGAGTGTAGAATTAGAGGCTTGTTATTGGTCATACATGCAGTAAAATGAGTTGGCCTGTTGGCCTTGATGTTGCAGATGCGTTAGAGATGAACGCTCTGTGAGTTTTAACATGGTGTTGAGGTTGTTTGTCAGGTTTTTTGAGTTTTATTGTGGACTGTCCACAACTTTACAACACCCCGTAACTGTGGTTTAACTAGTAACGGTAAATTTCTTGTCAGAAAAGTTAACTCCGCACAAGCATGTAGAAAGACACTTGTCAAAGGCCCCGCTCCTCACCAATGAAAGCTGGATTAGACACTGTGCTGGGAAAGTTTAGCTTTCCTTTGAGAGTAATATCATGGTATTAGACATGAAAGACCGTTGGGCTTCTGAAACACATTTAGGCTTCTGGGGAAGCACAGGCCCAGAGGCAAACACGTCACTTTTTTGGAATGTAAAATACCCGGAACACTTCTGGCACATTGTACCCGTGAGGCTGACACCTTTCCAGGAGTTTTCAGGGATGCAAAAAAACATCTGCAGTAATTTAGAATTTTTAAAACATCCCTACAATAGTACTATATGTGACCCGTGCTGGCAAAGTGAGTCAGAATGCGCACAGGCTGATTTTGAGCTACAGGCAAAACAAGTGAAAAATGTCAATTTTGGATGAAATTGAGGTTTTCACAAAAATTTGTTAATTAAGCGATCCCAATGCTCCAAATAGAAATTTAACATCTAAAAGTATCTTATTTGTATGTTTTCTGAGAGGAATACCTTTCCTTTGACCTTGAAAAATGCCTTTTTTTTTCTGCTCACTTCTGGACGACTGGTGCTTCCTCTCAGCACAAGTTTGGTATTGTTGTAGAGCACAGCATTCCAACTTTTTGAGTATTCATAGCGAATTCTCAATGGCATGAGTCTGAACCAATGAAACATGTTTTTAAGCTCATGCTGATGTAAACAAAATAATCTTACTCTCGCTGACTAACAGATCCAAAGTGCACGCACAAAGATGCCTCAGACAGCTTGTATCCCGATATACACATACAAACACAAACAGTATTTCAAACAAATCTGTCTTGGCGAGTATTAAGTGAACTTTTAGTTAACTGTTGTGGAAAAACATCTGATGTGTAACATTATATTATATCCGTGTGGTACAGTAGGTCTTAATATATAGGCTGTGTTTTTCATTAACGTTAATCAAACAATTGTGGAATCATGAAAAAAAGTTGACTATATATATATTTTCCTATAGATTTCCTATAGAATATTTATTTTTTAATTTTTATTTGGTGGTATTACCAGAGATTTTAAGGTATATTTTCTAGGTGATTTTGTTTTGGAACCTTCAGAAAACTTTAAATTGATTTTCCAACTTCAAACAGGTGTAGCTCAGTCGTTTTTTGTCAAATTCCAGCAAATCATACATCATTTTGAAGGTTTTTTTTTTTTTTTTTAAATATAGAATGTGAGAAAAACAATAACTCATTTTTGAAAATTTGCTCATAGTGACTCATTTTGCCAGCATGGGTCACATATGTAGAATCTAGAAGGCTGGATAAAATATCTGCATGTGGAATCATTATAGCATTCTATAAAAAGAAATGTGCATAGAAACATTGTATATGTAAAAGTTATATTCTTAGGTTTTGTGATTTCTGACGGATCATGTGTCACTGAACACTGAAGAAATGATACTGAAAATTCAGCTTTGCCATCACAGGAATTTCTTCCAATATAAAAGTTATTTAAAACCGTAATATTTGTATTTTTGTACTTGTATATTTGTATCTGTATTTTTATCAATAAATGCAGCCTTGGCGAACATAAGGGACTTCTTTCAAAAACATTTAAAAAGTCTGACTGTCCTCAAACTTTTGAAATGTTCTGCAGGCTGAGTAAGTTCTACATCCACATATGCATGTAGAATGCACAATAGAATACAGAGACCAGTGAGCGATGTAATCAGGTTTCACCCAAGTGTCAGTACAGTGTTCATATTCCTTTTAGTAGTTCTGTCTCTTCTACATTCAACCATCTGTTTTTGCCAATGGGAGATTTTCAAACTTTAATGTTAAATTTCTTATTGGCAGCCCAGTGTCCAGGCATTGAAAGTATGCTGTAGTTAGCTCAGTAGTTCTACATTTTATTCAGTACCACAATCGCAACAGCACACTTCTGTTTTGAACGTATCCACCTCCTACAGTTTCTCTCTAGACATTAAAAATGAAGCAGTCTGACACAAGGTGCAAAGTCTTGGCCTGAGCTTTGCTCCAAGGTTGGGCCGGGACTTTGCAGGGCTGCAGGTCTTACATGCTTTGAGCCCCTCTGTGTCTGGCCCATAAGCCCTGTTTGCAGGAGAGCTGTAAATTGTGCTTACAGAACAGGAATGAAATGTCAGCCGGACCTCAGTCTGACAAACTCGTCTACTGATCAGCAGTGTGTATATGTGTTTGTAGAAAACCTCTCTCAGCAACATTCTTATGAGATTTATGCCGTTCTAGCTGCTTGAAAAGAGGCATATCATGGAAAACAGGATTTTGTTCCTGAATGAAATGAATCATTTGAGTGAGTGAGTGATTTAGTGTGTTTGAACAAATCGGTTGTGAAGTAGTCAGTTGTTTAGTTCCTGAATGAATCAGTTGAGTAAATGATTCTGTGTATTTGAGCTAATCAGTTGTGAATGATTCAGTGAATCACTCGTAAAAACAGTCAGTAGTTTTGTTTTTGAATGAATTGGTTGAGTGAATCAATCAGTGATTTTAGTCGATGACTGCTTCCAAAATCACATACTTCTCTTTTATATAATTCTAAGGATCTAAAATGCCATGAGAAACTAAATTACGGATTTATAGGAAGGAAAAAAAAGATAAAATATTATAGAAAGGCCTCTGTAAAGTAGGCTGTGGATTTCTAATCGTCTGGTTATTACTGTGTGTGCTTTTGTGTGTACGTGTTGTCTGGTATCTGTTGAGTGGTGCTTACCTCTCACCGGTGTTCATTTCCTTTTTAAAGAGGAAGCAGGGACCATGAGCCAAAGCGCTTTTAGAGGAAGTCTATATCTCAGAGAGACACTTCTGTAATAAATTTGGGGAGCGTGTTGCCTTTGCATCTGATCGTACTCTTCTATTCATTACATTTACAGATTCTATCATAATAATCTGATACATTTGGCATGTAATTTTATTGAATGGCTGTTCCAAGAAGATACCGTCTAAACATTCCCATCACAAAAAAAAAAAATCGGAGGTACTACAGTTTATTTTTAAAGCGTTTGTACATTTCGACAAGCCTCGCTTACCGAGATACACAGCCTCTCCCATAAGTAAAGCTGTGGAAAGAGGGTTACTTTGGTCTTACTTTGACTTTCTTCCTTCCTAAAGCACCAAAGCCAAACACTGTAACTCTGAGTTATTCGAAGAATACCAATTGGACATCTGGTGCAGGGGATTTCACCACTGGTGAATTTTAACCAATGGACATCTAGAAATGTGGATTTTTTCCCCTCCAACTGGACATTGATCCAGGTGTACGTCTCATCCATTTCTCGTGCGCGGTAAAGCTGTCTGCACAGAGCTTATCGCTCTCCGCTACACTTGTTTTCTGGCCTGATTTATGATGGCTTTGGAAAGGTCTGCCAATCCCATAGGCTCACCTTAATGCACAGGATTCAGCTGGCGTCAATGCTACGGAAATCACGCTCTCCCAGACAGCTTTCTGTAGAGTCCCTTATGATGAATAAGTGCTTTATATTAATTGATCAAAGGAAGGCGGCTGTCAGGATCCGTCACAAGCCATGAGATGAGCAGCAAGGAAGAGCTCAACGTCCTTTCCCTCCTCTTCCTCGACCTCTGTAATGAGTTGTTGGGCATCAGCCAGGTCTCCAGCCACACTAACGGATGTCCTAACGAGCAGACTAGCTAACTGAATCGGCCTATGCCAAGCCTGACAAAACGGCGTCTGTTTGAGCTGATTTATGCCAAGTGTCTATTACAAAACATATCTATTAGCGGTCTCAATCGCCCTTCTGCAGTCTCTCTCTCTCTCTCTCTCTCTCTCTCCCGCAGTGATTACGCCCTTTATTTTGATGCTGCGACTCAGTAAATCAGACACTACTTTGGAGCACAGTCGAGTTGAGACGTGCTAGCATAAATCCCAGATTTACAAGAGAGCGCGCGCTCATAATGGATTGATTGTGCTTTTCTCAAGTAGAAAAGGAATGATCTCTCTTCCTGACAGAAATCCACTGCTCTCCTTCTCTAGTACGGCTCGTTTGATTTATCACGTATGCCGTGTGTTCCAGTTCTCGGCCTTACTCATCAAACAAAGCTCTTCAGGAAAAGGTGCCTCAGGATTTTGTCAGTTATTATGAGAGCAGAGATGCTGTACATTTTTGATTATACTGCATAGAAGTACCCACAAAAAAAATGTCAAAGATATGATCAGAATCTATTATGAAATCTATTAGACATGCAGTAAAAAAGGAACAATAATAATAATTACTATTTTATTTTTATTATTATTATTATTATTAATAAAGCCTAATTATTGTAATTATCTCTGGAATACTTGGTTCTGGTCAATTTGACAATCGGCAGGCAAGTGATTTCCTGAATAGTTGATAGCTTATTCTCCCCGCATAATTTTGCGCTCACTTTCTTCTCACATAATAATTTCAGTTTATTGTCAGGATTATGTTCTGTTTATTGTGTTTGGTTCTATCATTTTAAGTTGACCTAATTTCCATATCTGTGTCCGTTTCATTCTGTTCACCTGTTGTTAATTGATTAAATCGTTAGTTCCCTCATTTATTCTGGTTATTTATATTCCCTGTGTTTTCCAGTTCTTTGTCCGATCTTGTGTTTAGAGGTTGTTTTTTTCTGTTTATCTCCTGATTTTCCATGTGAATCTAAAATAAAGACTCTTTGTTTGATTATCTATCATTGTGCGTTCATTACAGTCACCATTACATGACACGTATTTAATTATTATGATTATTATGATTATTATTATTATATTATTATTATATGGCATTGGCGTGCAGCGGTGTTCTGAAATGAGGCAACGTCCTCACTTTTTTTTCAAGTTTGATTTTGATGTGACAAAATAGTGATATCTAGATGGGTGTTGCTTATACTTACTTTTTAATTAGTCTTCCTATCAACACCATCATTTTGTTCATTCAGACTGATTTGCGAGTGTGCACGAAAAAATGAGAGGTTGGATTTATCGCACAAACCAATCGTATCCAATTATAAACAATCATATCCAATCATTGCCTCCTTTCACGTGACTTTTCCCCATTCATTCTCATTTACCCCCCACTAAATCCATGGCACACTTTAGGGGGTCTGTTAAAACTCAATTGAGAGAGACTCGGACTCCCACTGTAACTATACCTGCTGGTGTCGCTGTTGGACAGTTTTGCTTTAGAAAAGCGAGTGATTTATACATGTTTTAATGTCATATTTGTGCTTTTTTATTTTTGTAATATTTTCTCATCTATTTTTTGAGACACTGCCTCCCTTGACTCCTCAGAGGAAACGCCCCTGATACACAGTCAGATAATAAAAATAAGCTAGACAATATTTTTTACTTTTTTCAAATAATCACCTGTTGACTGTACATTGTTTTACTTATTAAACTGATGTTTGATGCATAGATACAATACAATTATAAATTAATAATACAATTATAAAAGAATGCCTATTTTTGTATTCATTTTTTTGTAAAAATTGTATAGGGTCACTAACGACGCGAGGTGTGTATGAGTGTACGTATAATTTTTCTGCACAACAATAATTGAATCTTGGATGACGGAATAAGTGCAATTCACCTTTATTCCACAAGGTGGCTATTTCTGATACACAATGCTGAAGTGACGACTCATTCAGACAGAAAACAAAATAATAAGAAAAACATGAAATGGCTCAGCGATTTACTGCAGAGCAAGTACTGAATGCAATCACATATGACTGTAACTGTTACTGGATGGATCTGGTGAAGCTGTTAGCGATCGAAATATTGATTTTGAAGGTTTTGAAAATTATATAGTTTTGAGAATACGTTTGAGAGCGCGAATGGGCTCATATCCGTGACCTCAGACATAAAACTAGCCTATTATTTGCTAAATTTACTGGGAAATGAGCTCTGACGAGGACAGTGATGATGGCATAAAACATCTGCTCAAACGGAGCCCTTTCAAGCTCCAAAAGGAAACAAAATATGCTTTATTTTATTCTTCTGTAATTGTTACTCTAATATCAGAGGAGTTTTATATTATTGCGACAGGTAGAGATCCTTCCGTGTTAGATATAGATCCGGGTCGATAAAGACCCGAATATGAAAGAATGATTGGCGAAACAGTCATGCATTTAAGGGTTAAATATAACCATTTTATTGATTAATATCAGCAGTCAGACTGATCATTATGAAGTCGAACCATGTCTGCTAATTAAATATATTACCTGGCAGAAGAATTATTTATTGACATCGTTATTATTAAAATAAGTTATTATTTAGTTGCTATTTTATTTTGCACCTGAAACTTTCACAACAATGTCAGTTGTCAAGGTTATTGTCCAAGATGGTCCCAGAATTACTTGCAGATATTTTGTGATTTGTCCTCATTTGAAGATACAGCCAGTGATCATTTATTTTAAACAAAGCCCTTCAGAGTGTATTGTGTGTGTGACCGTTTTCCCCTTCAGCAAACTGAAACAAAGAGACAGAACAAAGATAGAGCATTAGAATACAGCGCGGTGAAGCGGTGTCCAGGGGCCGAGCTCAATCCAACACTCAGAGGCCCTTATCAACTGTTCAGGAATAGTGTTGAGCCTTGTTTATATCTGGTCTAGCTTCCTGGTGCTACACACACACACACACACACACACACACACCAGGGCAGGTTAATATAGATAAAGCAATTATATCTTGAAGTTTTTCAGCTATTTGGTAATCTCAATATATATCATTTTTTTAAAATGGTTCCAATAGTGTTTTTCAATTATATTTAAACATTTTAATTTATATGCACCAATATAACAACACAGACACACACTCATACTTGCGTGTTACAATATCAGGATCAAGACCTATTTTAATTACATGGTCTTTATGAAACTTAATGACCAAATAAATCCACTAAAATCATTACAATAATTTGTGATGATGCTTAATTTTGTATTCCCATCACAAATATATTATGAATATCCAATATATCATCCAGCCCTAAGATGAACTCCCACAGGCATTCACCCATCCCACCGTCACAACTATTGACAGCCACGCTGGTTTGGGATGTGTATTTATGTGTGTGTGTTTGCGTGTGTGTGAGAGAGAGAGAGAGTGTGTGAGTTTCTGTCTTTCCCAAACACCCTTGTGTCCGAGCTACAGTATTTAAGGTCACAAGAAAGAGTTAACAAGCCTTTCTCCCATCTGATAGAAGGGAGCTTAATGAACAGTATGGAGATCAGCGATCACTCTCTCCCAGATGAGTGCAGAGCAGAGGATAGCGTACGGGTGGATGGACATACGGATCGATGCGATCTCAGGAGAACCAGTGGGCTTGAGAGAGAGATGGTTAGCCTACAGCCCACTTATCAGCCTGCTGTATTTGTGTCCATTTCTGCTCTGGTCTTCTCAACTCAGGGTTGAAGTTGTTTGACATCCTAAGATGTTGGAAACACTGCAAAACAAGAGAAGATCTCTTACTACCAGTGATGCTTACCTCAACAACCACTGAATTTTACCTTTAAGCAGGACATATTCTTCACTTTTGTTGTTTATTTTTCCTTCAAAGGCTGTTTATAATGTTTCACAGACAGAATTAAACTGCCGGATTTTATTGCTGTACCTTTAAGACGTCAAATATAATTAGTTAGGGGTTGGTACAATGTACGATTTTACAATATAAAGTAACTGTTTTCTATTTGATTTTTTTATCTCTGTGATGGTAAAGCTGAATTTTCAGCATCATTACTCCAGTCTTTAGTGTCGCATGATTCTTCAGAAATCATTCTAATATGCTGATTGAAGAAAGATTTCTTATAATTATCAATGTTCAAAACAGTTTTGCTGCTTAATATTTGTGTGGAAAACCTTTTTTTTTTTTTCAGGATTCTTAAATAATTTGCAAACACATCAAATTCATGTCGTGTACAGACATCCAGTCACTCCTGAAGTACTGTCCTGTTTGCCACTTTTGAGATGTCTAGAGATGCGTGTAGATGTCCTGACATGTTTCAGAAAGCAAACGCAAATGTTAACCTTTAAGCCGCAGTGATCTTTTGAACCATGATCAGAGGCACCTGAATGTATGCTGGGAAGTTCAGTCACTGTGTCGTCTGCTGTACGGTGGCCCTTGTAAGTCAGATGTTTGTATTTCCCCTCAAGGTGTCCTGTTGCCTGTAGAGAGCGAGAGAGAGAGAGAGAGCATAAATCAGAATACAGTCAGCGTCTGCACTGGCCTTCTACAGCACAGCCAACTGAGAACAGAGAATCAGAAAGACAGAAAGAAAGATAAGAAGGCTCTTATTCTGGCCATGAGCAGCCCACTTAAACAGCAATGTCGTGTGTCATCAGTTGAATGGAGAATGCCTTTTATATTCCAATTCAGTTCCTGAATTCTAATTGATGTAGCAAACTGGATGCAGAATTGCAATTTGAATTTTAAAGACGCACAGTAGAATTAAAATGAATTGAAATTCAACAGAATTTACTTCTTTCAAACTTTGGTTTGACAAAGGTTGTAAAGTTATGAAGGATAGATAGATATATTTCAAATTTACACTTATGAATTGAAAGGGAGCCATGAACCCCCAAAAAAATCGTATTGTGTATAAATGTTGGCCAATCAGTCCATAGGCGACCCGTGGGCATGCCAAGCCAAATGAGGAAAGGTTGGTTTTGCAGTACGGCTCATTCGCTGGAGGCACGATCTGTGTGTTTGCATGGGACAGACAGATTATAAATGTGTGCCGGCATGCAGGCTTTGCTAATGACTGTTGTCCGAACAGCAGGAAATTTCACTGTAGATTCACACTCTTAAACCAAATAGATGTTGAGAGCTTATTGTTGCCTTAGCTAATTAGACTTCATTACCAGCTAACAAGGATTAAATAGACTTTTGCCAAACACTGCATCTGATTGGCTGGAATTTGGACTGTCTTCCATAACAGAAACGGACATTAGGGTGTCGTATTTGAAGTGTGTGTTTTCAGAATTGACATCAATCGGAATTGCAAAAACAATATATATATAATTATATATCAAGCGATTATAATTTTTAATCTAATTAATTACATGATGTGGCTAATTAATTGCATTTTAATTACCCCCAAAAGATAATTTAAAGTCATTATTGTGTAAAGCATCAAACTTTTGCACCATGAGGTTGAATAAATGATGACTGAATTTTCAGTTTTGGGTGAACTATACCTTTATTTTTTTTTTTCATATAGAAATATGAAAATTATTTTTTAAAAATTAAATGAATTAAAAAAATTAAATGTTCACTAGAGCACCTTTTAACCCTGCATGTGCATTGTGTGGAAACAAACAGTTCTGCTTTGTCTTTAAATTTTCGTTGACAAAATAGACAATATTGTGTCTAAAATAACACAATAATAACTTATTAATTACTGACCGCACGCCACTGATATAATATTTCTAATTTTAAACTTCTTTAAACAAGTCATCATTCAAATTTTGTCTTGATAAACCTTCCATTTTAGTTCACTCAAACATTGTTTACACTCTTCAGGAAGTAATTCAAAGCCTGGTACAGCAGCAGGCATGAAACATTTTCACATGTCCACATCAAAACCAAACATCCCTCAAGCTCATCAGATGATCAGTCCCGAGCAGCTGGATTGTGGCTGCGTATGCGTGAATGTACCTGTAGACGTGTTTTGTGTGTGTACGTATGTCTTTCTCAACAGCTCCTGTTCAATAATTCATCCATTCAGCGCAGTGGGGAACAGACACAGATTTATGGCTTGTGATTGTGCAATGTCTGGATTTATCAGGACCATGGAGGGAAAATTGACCAGAGCTACAAAAGGCCATTTCTGCTTGTATTTGATCAGCATGAAAACTCATCAGAACAGGGCGGATGGAGGGAAAGGGGGTTTGTAGGGAGGTTTTCATTAAGGGATCACGGCAGCCCCCTGGTGTTTCCCATCTTCATCTGACTGATCCAGAGCTGCCCGGCCGGCCGGACCCCCCCCCGTTCCCGATTAATATGAAACTGTTACAAGAAAATGAGAGTTTATTGATTTGCACCAATGTTTCGAGCTCTATTCAGATGCACCGAGCGCTGAAGGATAAGTGATTCCGATAAAAGAACGAAAACCAGTGAGTGTTGGAGAATAGGGGAGACAGAAGCATTGACACGGCCATATTTAATCTGTCTTACGGGGGAGACTAATAGGGGCGATTTCTGTGTTTTATTTAGCGGGTGATTTAATTTGGTTTGGGCGGCAGTAGGGACAATCGCAATGGTAATGCCCGTCTTGAGGACAGAGAGAAAAGGGGGCTAAGGTCTTAGATTGCCACCTACAGCTATGACACTTCCCCTTTATGGAGAGGCGCTGGGATGTGACTGAAGGGGACGGAGGGGGTTATTGCCTCCACAGATTTCTCCCCTGAGTTGATTTTCATTTTCTTTGATTTTCAAAGTGGCCAGTGATCTGTAACAGGCCTCTACGGCAGGCCGAGGGAGGGGTGCGCGCGGCGAAACGGACAGAGGTTAGCCGAGGACTGGAATGGGAGTCATTGTTCTATCTTTCTCTCTTTCTTTCCCTCTTGTCAGCAAATACTTGACCACAATCCCCTTTACATTGAGGTTACATAGTCATTGTTCTGTTTTTATGTTTTTGATAGATTGTCAGCTTTTTGTCCCAATCAGCTGATTTAAAATGGGAAAAAAAAAAAAAAATGACATGAAGTACATTTAATTCACAAATATTTGATTTACTTAATTTCCAAAATAGGAATTAGCACATTCTTTTTTTTAATATATAAGCCATTTTTCCCATTGAATATCCAGCAAAAATAGCTATAATATGATTTAAAATGTAAAATTTTGGTCATCTGCCAGGCAGTATTATTTAATTTGAATGAACCTGGCTTATGTCACATGAGTGAAAGTCATTTTTAAGAGTCATTGTACTCAAATTGTACTTTTTATTGTGTAAAATTGAACTATACTTCATTGTCTCTGTATGTCTGCATGTGGTATTGATGTTATATTCTATTTATACACTAGGCTATATATATATATATTTATACACTAAGCTATATATGATATATTTTATATATATAATGTTTTGATTGATAAAATATTTGGATGTGAAGTTGCTCTGAAGTGTCAAACGCGATCTTTGTTCATAGGCTTTAGCGGCCGGCTCGCTGGGTTTGCCGATTTTGCACTCCTTTGTGATTTGGCTTTTGGTCTTTGCTGTCACAAGTTCTGAAGGTTGAAGGGAAAAGCAATGTCAGGAAGCTGATTGGTTGCACAGAATTTCTAAGACAATCTGAATCTCATATTCAGCTACTTTGCCACAGTGGATTAAGATGATCTAAGGGAGCTTTGTGAGCTCGATAAAAATCAGGAACGCCAGAGAAAAGAGCGCAGGGAGATTTTTACCCTTTTTGTCCTTCCAAGTTAATTGTTAAAGTTATTGTCTCTCTGCAGCGATGTTCTGCACTGCCTGGAATGAGAGACGTGTGGCCTATGAATTTCACATGACTGCCCTGTTCTCGTAAACACAAACACAAACACACACATGCGCATTGCTTGTTCTGTCATAATGGGCCTTTCGGTTGACTTGAATTGTTTTTTTTCACTGATCTAAACCTATAAATCAAACCCTCACATAAATCGTTATGCATTTTGTTTTAATTATTTTATAAATAACCAATAAGCTTTAGTTTACATAACTGCCATGAACATAAGGGGTCGGACATCCTTATTCTTGACAGCATTGATTGGACAATGACTTGTAGAGTGCAGAATAAGTCATCAAAGTTTTTGTTCCATTTTCTAGAAGATAAAGTCTCTTTTTAAATGTTTATATGTGCTAAAAATACATTTTATGTACTGTGGATTGTGTGAACTGGAATTTAGATGAGCCACAAAACTTTCATTCATGGGGCCTTTAAACGATTTTCCTTGTGGGAACTGTTGTCTTTTTTTGTATCCGTTTGCAGACATTTGGTCTGCACAATGTAGACAAAAACTGATCAAACCAAGTACTAGTTGGTGCATTAGGCAAACTAAATTTGTGTGTTCATTGATAGTGACAGTGTGTTTTGTCATTTCTTTTGATAACACTTCTCGAAACCTGTTAAATAATTTATTATAATTTACATTGCAATCCATTAAATATTCTCAGAAATAATTGTGACCACAGTTATTTTGCAATAATTGCCAGTGCATAAGTATAATGCATTTTAGCACATAACAGATGCATGAAATGTTCATAACACATTCAACTATGAATCATTGTATAGTTATTTAAAAAATAAATAAAATAATAATAAAAAAAAAAATATATATATATATATATATATATATATATATATATATATATATATATATATATATATATATATATTAGGGCTGTCAAACGATTAATCGCGATTAATCACATTCAAAATAAAAGTTTGAGTTTACCTAATATATGTGGGTGTACTGTGTGTAATTATTATGTATATATAAATACAAACACATTCATGTATATATTTGAGAAATATTTACAAGTATATGTATTTATTTATATTTTTATATAATTTATATTATATATAAATAAAAATATTTTGTACATAAATAACATATTTCTCTTAAATATATACATTAATTTGTGTGTATTTATATATATACATATTAATTATACACAGTACACCCACATATATTATACAAACTCAAACTTTTATTTTGAATGCGATTAATCGCGATTAATCGTTTGACAGCCCTAATATATATATATATATATATATATAATATATAAAATATAGATAATTACTGTAATTATTATAGAAATTATATAAAATATATGCATTAAATGTGCTATAAATAGAGCATTGAATTTAAAAACTGTGCTATGTGAACTTTTTTTACTCGGCATATAAACTGGGCTGGACTTTTTTGTGTGCATTAGCTTTCATCTGTAACCATCCGATGAATAGACATTAATCAAACACCATCCTTTTTATCAACTGAATCCATATTACCGTTTCATGTGTGCTTGTTTTGATGGAAAGAGCTCGTCGGTTTGATGTTACCGGTATTAATTGGTACTGATCCAAAGACTGATTGGAATATTGACGGATGGCCCACTGAGAGCCGCCTGTAATGGCTCATATGCATAGCCCGAGGTAAAGTGCCATGTATCAGCGCAGAGAATACACACGGCCCATGGCTACTGATGCCCTCCATTTTTCCTGAAGTGACAGGTTTGTATCAGGGGGAAGAAGATTACGGTTTTGTGTGGAAGTGGCACGGTGTGGTATTAAAGGTGGAGAGGGATAAAAAGAGAAGGCGAGAGATGGACTACTCCTCCTCCATCTGTCTGTCAGCAAGCAGTTAAAGGTTACTGTAATCTGAGCCGTGTAACACTCGAGTGGACCCACGAAAGCTCCCGCAGTTAATAGCACAGCCGCGGCCGAGACTATGGCTTAACCCTAGACCGGAGGAACGCTGAGGGAAAGTGAGAACCCGAGCCATCTCACAAACATACAATGTATCTGTTTGACTTGTGAAATTAGAAGACCTCATTGTTTGGATGACAAATATTGAGCTCAGATATCTCTGAGCCGTCTATGGGAAGTGGAAACTTTCCAGAAGCCTTTTTCCAAAAGCACTCGTTCGGCTATCGGACGAATGAAGTAAGCCATCTTCATTCACATTCTTAGCAGTATGCTTTTATTATAAGGCAGATAGTCATTAATTTACAGAATCAACGCTGGGAACATCTTTTGTGATCTCATATTAAATTTTAGCCCCGAATCCACCCCTTGGCAAAAATTACTCACATCGTTAAAAAATATTTAATTAGGCTGTAGTTTATTCGCGGCTCACGAGGGAGATTGGATTTGCATGAGGCAGGTCGCGTCTCTCGCGTCGGTGAGGGAGATTGGATGTGAGTGGAGATCAGAGGGTCACCGGCTCAGCCAAGGACTCCCATTTTCCAAGGTCAGACAGGTAGAGAGGTGCTCCCCTGGGTCTCTGCTCACACAAGACAGCTCCGATTGGCCCTTAATTATGTCCTTCCTTTAAGCCACTGCTGGCTTTTGTTTTTCAAGGGATATCTCTCCTCTCGTGTCCACTACAACAATGGTGCTTCTTTCATGGAGCTCTATTATTTTTTTATAGGCTCAGTAATCAGACGATTTACCGGGAACCCTAATGGATGAGACCGCGTGAAAAGCAGAGGTTAATCATAGTCGTGTCAATCATCATTTATAGTGACGTCTGTGCTAGTGGTCCAGCGATATGACTTTTTCATGGCTGAGGGTGATATTTAGAAAGCAGGGTGGCCGGTGGTCGATGTAATGAGTAGTATGACAAATGAAAAGAGATATTCAAAATTTGCTGATTACATTTAGTAGAGCAAGTCACAAAATCAAGTCCTTAAATTTGAGACTTGAGTTCTCTACAATACAATGTTTTACAAAATATTCTTTTAATTGTAGCTTGATTTATCCAATATTGTTACATGATGTATCGCATATTGTTATATTTAACTATTTTATTTTATAAATAGAATAAAAAATTAAAAACTTAATATATTTATTTTTTATTATATATATATATATATATATATATATATATATATATATATATATATATATATATATATATATATATATATATATATATATATATATATATACACGCTCATTGTGTGTATATATCATTGGGTCGTTGACAAATAAGAACATAATGGAGACATAATTAATTTTGAAGTTTTATTACGTATTAACAATGAGATTATGTGGTTTTTATAACCAATTAACACTGCTTTTGACATTTTTTACAAGATGGACAAAAAAGTCTTTCAGTTTAACCAAATTTCGGTTTTACCGAATGACACTTTTGGATATTTTCAAACAATGCTAACATGCTCATATCTATCTAGCTAGCTAGCAAAAGGACAATTAAACATTTTATATTTAGTACAAGTTTTTAAAATATTACAACATTTTCCATGTTTTATAGCGGTTGAACCGGATCACCTGATGTTTCAGCATGCATATGAACAATTGAAAACATGAATTTTTCAAATGGTTAAAAGAGAGTTAGTTACTTTGCTTCATGATCATGTGGTCCTTTGCAGGTGTCTGAATGATGTCACATCCTGTCACATGATACTGACTGGATCACTTGATCCAAAATGGTCCCTTTATATTGGTTACTCCAAATGACATCATTGAAATTCATTTTTCCGGACATTCAAAGCAACGACTTCTACACATAATTTTAATACCATTTTGCACTATGTTGATATATGATGTTATGAAATTATGCCAGAATAAAAATTAATACATTTATTACATTTTAAGATATTTTAATCACAAATAAAATGGCTGTATTGGCCTTTGGACGGTTAAACCAAATAACCTTTTGACACTTCAAAAACTTTAAAATACCTTTATATGTAGAAAAATATAATTAAAACCTTTTGGATTCAATAAAAGAGATCTAGTTGTAATACCTTACATATTTTGGATGTCATATCTTTTTTATTATTTATATATATATATATATATATGAATACTTACACTTAATATTAATAGGCCTACATTTTTATAATATTATTTATTACATATTTAATATATATTGTATTAATTTTGTTGCAAGAAGTTATAACAAAAAGTTTTTCTCATAAAAGACGAGTAATATTTTATAACAAAAGTTTTCTTATAGTTGAGTGCTTCTCTTGTTCAGCTCTGTTGTACAACCCATCAGGTTTTTTTTTTTTTTTTTTTTGGTTTTAGCTCTTGGCTATCTTTGCGGCAGGGTTTGCATAATTTAATCGGCAGTGTTAGTTCCCAGCTGGAACAAAAACAGAAGGACCAATGATTTGAACCCCACAAGCTCTATCTCGGGGTCCAGACAAGCTCTTGCTGAATTGCGTTATGATTCACTAGTGTTATCAATTGATGGGAATATAACATGAATCATTTATTAAAAGAGTAATTACATGCTATGAAATGTATAATGTTCCATTTAGCACATTTGTGTTAAATGCGTTAATTAATTCTGAACCCTCCAGCCAACATCAATTTATTTGATTAATACTTTTTTAAAGTCACTGACATTCTAAGGAACTGAAAGGAATTCCTCCCTCCCCTCAAATGTGTTTAATGTGTTTTTTTTTTTTTTTAATCCCAGAGGAATTTTATGTTCATGTCTTTCCCATGTTTAGGTTTTTAATAGTGGCGCTGCTTGTATTACACAGAAAAACAGTAAAATTATGATTAAATACAAGCAGGAGAGTCATGCAATTTTACATACATTTTAGACAAACACTTTTCCCATATTTGCTATATTTGATTATTTTCAGAAAGCTGAACTTAAAATTGACTTTAAAAATCTATGGTGGTGTGTGCACACAAACGTTTTAAAAATCAGAAGCAATTTATGAGCAACATAAGGGCCAAAGCTCAAAAGCTAGCGGTCATTTCAACCATCAGATCTTTGCTATCTCACATCAGCACTTGCAACGTTCGTTTTATCTGAAGTGTGAGTCAGGATTGTGGATTTGCATGCGTGGACGGGGCCAAAATGTTCCTGGACTCCAAACAGGTTAACTGGCAGGGAGCGTGAGGTGAGAGCCATGGCGGCGTGTGTTTGATGCCAGCGAGTAATTGTGTCATAATGTGAGAGACGAGAGCTGGCAGCTTCCTGTTGCCGTTTGGAGGGGTTCAGTGACACTTGACATGCCTCTTCAGCCTCACAGAGCAGGGCAATAGAGACCGCTGAAGTAAAAAGAGGGAGGCAATGCTTGCTTTTATGCAGAGACACAGAAATGAGAGAGGGTGGGGCTTGGGCAGAAGGGGCGGGGTGAAGGGGGAGGGTCAGTACTTCTAGAGGAGTTCAATCATTAAACAGGAGAAGGATTGCATTTTTTAAAGAGGGGCAAAATGTGCAGAAGTGAACCAGATGGACCTCATGCATCAGTATGAATCTGTGTCATTAAAATTCAAGACCTCATACTTATTACTTTCTTTTAAAGTCATTTAAAATGTTTTATTTATTTTTTTTATTATAAGTTTTATTTAGTATGGAAGCTTGTTTCCAGCATGAAATAAAAAAAATTAATTTTTTTTCTCAGAATTGTATGATATAAACTCAATTAATATGAATTAAACTCAATGAATATGAATTAAACTCAATATAAAAACAATTGCGAGTTATAAAGTCAGAATTGCGAGTTATAAAGTCAGAATTGCGAGTTATAAAGTCAGAATTGCGAGTTAATGTCAGAATTGCATGATATAAAGTCAGAATTGCGTGATATAAAGTCAGAATTGCGTGATATAAAGTCAGAATTGCGTGATATAAAGTCAGAATTGCGAGTTAATGTCAGAATTGCGAGTTATAACGTCAGAATTGCGTGATATAAAGTCAGAATTGCGTGATATAAAGTCAGAATTGCGAGTTAATGTCAGAATTGCGAGTTATAACGTCAGAATTGTGTGATATAAAGTCAGAATTGCGAATTATAATGTCAGAATTGCGAATTATAATGTCAGAATTGCGTGATATAAAGTCAGAATTGCATGATATAAAGTCAGAATTGCGAGATATAAAATCAGAATTGCGTGATATAAAGTCAGAATTGCGAGTTAATGTCAGAATTGCGAGTTATAACGTCAGAATTGTGTGATATAAAGTCAGAATTGCGAATTATAATGTCAGAATTGCGAATTATAATGTCAGAATTGCATGATATAAAGTCAGAATTGCGTGATATAAAGTCAGAATTGCGAGTTAATGTCAGAATTGCGAGTTATAACGTCAGAATTGTGTGATATAAAGTCAGAATTGCGAATTATAATGTCAGAATTGCGTGATATAAAGTCAGAATTGCGAGTTAATGTCAGAATTGCGAGTTATAACGTCAGAATTGCGAATTATAATGTCAGAATTGCGTGATATAAAGTCAGAATTGCATGATATAAAGTCAGAATTGCGAGATATAAAATCAGAATTGCGAGTTATAAAGTCAGACTTGCGTGATATAAAGTCAGAATTGCGAGTTATAAAGTCAGAATTGCGTGATATAAAGTCAGAATTGCGAGTTATAAAGTCAGACTTGCGTGATATAAAATCAGAATTGCGAGTTATAAAGTCAGAATTGCGTGATATAAAATCAGAATTGCGAGTTATAAAGTCAGACTTGCGTGATATAAAATCAGAATTGCGAGTTATAAAGTCAGACTTGCGTGATATAAAGTCAGAATTGCGAGTTATAACGTCAGAATTGCGTGATATAAAGTCAGAATTGCGAGTTATAAAGTCAGACTTGCGTGATATAAAATCAGAATTGCGAGTTATAAAGTCAGAATTGCGAGTTATAAAATTAGAATTGTGTGATATAAAATCAGAATTGCGAGTTATAAAGTCAGAATTGCATGATATAAAGTCAGAATTGTGAGATATAAAATCAGAATTGCGAGATATAAAGTCAGAATTGCGAGTTATAAAGTCAGAATTGCACAATATAAAGTCAGAATTGCGAGTTATAATGTCAGAATTGCGTGATATAAAGTCAGAATTGCGAGATATAAAATCAGAATTGCGAGTTATAAAGTCAGAATTGTGTGATATAAAATCAGAATTGCGAGTTATAAAGTCAGAATTGTGTGATATAAAATCAGAATTGCGAGTTATAAAGTCAGAATTGCATGATATAAAGTCAGAATTGTGAGATATAAAATCAGAATTGCGAGATATAAAGTCAGAATTGCGTGACAAAGTCAGAATTGCGAGTTATAAAGTCAGAATTGCACAATATAAAGTCAGAATTGCGAGTTATAATGTCAGAATTGCGTGATATAAAGTCAGAATTGCATGATGTAAAGCCAGAATTGCGAGATATAAAATCAGAATTGTGAGTTATAAAGTCAGACTTGCGTGATATAAAATCAGAATTGCGAGTTATAAAGTCAGAATTGCGAGTTATAAAATTAGAATTGTGTGATATAAAATCAGAATTGCGAGTTATAAAGTCAGAATAGCATGATATAAAGTCAGAATTGTGAGATATAAAATCAGAATTGCGAGATATAAAGTCAGAATTGCGTGACAAAGTCAGAATTGCGAGTTATAAAGTCAGAATTGCACAATATAAAGTCAGAATTGCGAGTTATAATGTCAGAATTGCGTGATATAAAGTCAGAATTGCATGATATAAAGCCAGAATTGCGAGATATAAAATCAGAATTGCTAGTTATAAAGTCAGAATTGTGTGATATAAAATCAGAATTGCGAGTTATAAAGTCAGACTTGCGTGATATAAAATCAGAATTGCGAGTTATAAAGTCAGAATTGCGAGTTATAAAATTAGAATTGTGTGATATAAAATCAGAATTGCGAGTTATAAAGTCAGAATTGCATGATATAAAGTCAGAATTGTGAGATATAAAATCAGAATTGCGAGATATAAAGTCAGAATTGCGAGTTATAAAGTCAGAATTGCACAATATAAAGTCAGAATTGCGAGTTATAATGTCAGAATTGCGTGATATAAAGTCAGAATTGCGAGATATAAAATCAGAATTGCGAGTTATAAAGTCAGAATTGTGTGATATAAAATCAGAATTGCGAGTTATAAAGTCAGAATTGTGTGATATAAAATCAGAATTGCGAGTTATAAAGTCAGAATTGCATGATATAAAGTCAGAATTGTGAGATATAAAATCAGAATTGCGAGATATAAAGTCAGAATTGCGTGACAAAGTCAGAATTGCGAGTTATAAAGTCAGAATTGCACAATATAAAGTCAGAATTGCGAGTTATAATGTCAGAATTGCGTGATATAAAGTCAGAATTGCATGATGTAAAGCCAGAATTGCGAGATATAAAATCAGAATTGTGAGTTATAAAGTCAGACTTGCGTGATATAAAATCAGAATTGCGAGTTATAAAGTCAGAATTGCGAGTTATAAAATTAGAATTGTGTGATATAAAATCAGAATTGCGAGTTATAAAGTCAGAATAGCATGATATAAAGTCAGAATTGTGAGATATAAAATCAGAATTGCGAGATATAAAGTCAGAATTGCGTGACAAAGTCAGAATTGCGAGTTATAAAGTCAGAATTGCACAATATAAAGTCAGAATTGCGAGTTATAATGTCAGAATTGCGTGATATAAAGTCAGAATTGCATGATATAAAGCCAGAATTGCGAGATATAAAATCAGAATTGCGAGTTATAAAGTCAGAATTGTGTGATATAAAATCAGAATTGCGAATTATAATGTCAGAATTGCGTGATATAAAGTCAGAATTGCATGATGTAAAGCCAGAATTGCGAGATATAAAATCAGAATTGTGAGTTATAAAGTCAGACTTGCGTGATATAAAATCAGAATTGCGAGTTATAAAGTCAGAATTGCGAGTTATAATGTCAGAATTGCGTGATATAAAGTCAGAATTGCATGATGTAAAGCCAGAATTGCGAGATATAAAATCAGAATTGTGAGTTATAAAGTCAGACTTGCGTGATATAAAATCTGAATTGCGAGTTATAAAGTCAGAATTGCGAGTTATAAAATTAGAATTGTGTGATATAAAATCAGAATTGCGAGTTATAAAGTCAGAATAGCATGATATAAAGTCAGAATTGTGAGATATAAAATCAGAATTGCGAGATATAAAGTCAGAATTGCGTGACAAAGTCAGAATTGCGAGTTATAAAGTCAGAATTGCACAATATAAAGTCAGAATTGCGAGTTATAAAATCAGAATTGTGAGTTATAAAGTCAGAATTGCACGATATAAAGTCAGAATTGCGAGTTATAATGTCAGAATTGCGTGATATAAAGTCAGAATTGCGAGTTAAAGTCAGAATTGCGAATTATAATGTCAGAATTGCGAATTATAATGTCAGAATTGCATGATATAGTCAGAATTGCGAGTTAATGTCAGAATTGCGTGATATAAAGTCAGAATTGCGTGATATAAAGTCAGAATTGCGAGTTAAAGTCCGAATTGTGAGTTATAACGTCATAATTGCGTAATATAAAGTCAGAATTGCGAGTTAATGTCAGAATTGTGAGTTATAACGTCAGAATTGCGTGATATAAAGTCAGAATTGCGAATTATAATGTCAGAATTGCGAATTATAATGTCAGAATTGCATGATATAGTCAGAATTGCGAGTTAATGTCAGAATTGCGTGATATAAAGTCAGAATTGCGTGATATAAAGTCAGAATTGCGAGTTAAAGTCCGAATTGTGAGTTATAACGTCATAATTGCGTAATATAAAGTCAGAATTGCGAGTTAATGTCAGAATTGTGAGTTATAACGTCAGAATTGCGTGATATAAAGTCAGAATTGCGAATTATAATGTCAGAATTGCATGATATAAAGTCAGAATTGCGAGTTAATGTCAGAATTGTGAGTTATAACGTCAGAATTGCATGATATAAAGTCAGAATTGCGAGTTAATGTCAGAATTGCATGATATAAAGTCAGAATTGTGTGATATAAAGTCAGAATTGCGAGTTATAACGTCAGAATTGCGAGTTATAACGTCAGAATTGCGAGTTATAAAGTCAGAATTGCGAATTATAATGTCAGAATTGCATGATATAAAGTCAGAATCGCGAGTTAATGTCAGAATTGCATGATATAAAGTCAGAATTGTGTGATATAAAGTCAGAATTGCGTGATATAAAGTCAGAATTGCAAGTTAATGTCAGAATTGCATGATATAAAGTCAGAATTGCATGATATAAAGTCAGAATTGCGAATTATAATGTCAGAATTGCATGATATAAAGTCACAATTATGAGTTCTAAAGTCAGAATTCTAAAGACTGATATTTTTTCTCAGAATTGCGAGTTTGTCTTACATCTTTGACTTCATAACTCGCAATTATATCATGCAATTCTGACTTTATATGAAGTCAGAATTGTGTGATATAAAGTCAGATTCGCAATTCTGATTTTATAACTCAGAATAGCGAGTTTAAATCTTGCAATTCTGAGAAATAAAGTCAATTGTGAGATAAAAAGTTGCAATTACCTTTTTTATTTTTTATTTAGTGGCGGAAACAAGCTTCCATAGTTTAGTTTAGTGTTTAAAATGTTTAGAAAAAAAAAATATATATAATAACTTAAAGAAACAGCTATTTATATTTATTTGAAATTTTAATTAAAATATTAGATTTATTAAAATTAAGTAAAATATAGTTATTTATATTTATTTGGAATTTTGAAATAAAAAATATTGTATAAAATAAAATATTAGATTTATTAACTCAAAAAATAAAGAAAAATATAGTTATTTATATTTTCAGTATGCAAGTATATTAGCAGAAGTTTATAATAAAGAAACGGCCCAATAAAATGTAATTTATAATCCAGTTTAAAACTGTTTATTGGGCTTTTATTTCCTATCCCAATTTCCTATTCTCGCATAGCCAAAACTTCAGACTGACGGCAGAAGGTCTGGACTCCATGGCAGCTTTCATTGGCCAAGGACCGACCAAGAAAACATCTGACTGATATGTAAATCAAACAATCACAGTCTGTTTTGTTTAGCGTCTTGTTTAGGGGAGTGGAAATGTAAAGTCGATGTCCCTACAATAACGGACCGGATGTTTAAAACTCTTAGGCATGTTTTAAAGAGTCTATACCAAGAACTTCACGTATTTTTGAAAACCTGATCCTGATAAGCAGTCATTGTCACAGTTGTAAACAGAAGCTTTCATGACAGCTTTGTTTTCAGCGGACCGTTAAAGAATGCGACACACACAATCTGGAAATCCTGTAGAATTCAGAAATCAGTTGACGACTTTGAAACTGTCCATGGGCATGACGTCTGAGGCTGTGACTGACCATTTCCTAACCAGGCACAACACAACCAAACATTTTAGCTGGGGTCAGTGGATCTTTGGCCCCACCTCTAGTTCCGCCCAAAGGAAAGAGAAAATTAAGCACAAGAAACAAAAAGAAACCACCCATCGTGTGATGAAATTTGACAGCTGGGTATTATAGCTTTGATAGAGCAGAACAGTTAATAGGCGATAGCTGACATTTCTGAAACCTTGCTAATTAAGGGCATCCTTCTTTAAACTCAAGCATAACGTCATTTTTTTTTCCTTTCTCCTCCATTTCCTCTCTCTCTCTCTCTCTGTCTTCATGTTTGTAAAATCAGGTGATTTCATTAATGCATGCCAGTCAGTCTTAATAAGCCAGAGGGGGAGGGAGGGGGGAGTGGACTCTTATTGAGTGACCTTCTACAAAATAAGCATGTTGCTGGTGGGCTCCGTCCGTGGCCCCACTCCAGCGAGCCAGGCCTCATTTACAATGCAAAACCTCCTTCTGTAATCCAAGTGTCCTTTCTGCAATCACAGAGCATAATCTGCTGGTCTCTTGTTACAGACAACACTTTTCCGCACCGACCGCCACACGATGAATATTAGAGCCGATATTATTTTCTCTGTGCATTGTTCGCCCATCTTCGCATCACAGAGATTAAGGGAAGATGAGTGCTTTGTGCAGCCACTTGTGCTGAAAAGTGGGCTCATTCTAATACTGTTAAAATAGTCGGCAGGGCCATGTTCATGAATTATAATTGACACAAAAGGTTCGTCCGCTCTGGCATGTGAAAGAGAGATAACTTTACATTTAATCTTTGTATGGAAATAGATATTTTAAGCACTTATTGTAATGTATTTCTACCCACAGTCACTTGGATTTTGTCAGTAGTTTTTGTTAAACTTTAAAATCAACATGAAAATCAAAATGGATATTTGTGGTCCTATTGTAAATCATTTATTTGTTGATATTTGACCTTTTTGTGATCATTGGTACCAGCAGTGGCTAGTGCACTTTTTGTTTCATGTTCTAAAATAAATGGGAACACTTTGCAACAGGGTCTCATTTGTTAACATTAGTTAATGCATTAAGTAATATAAACTAACAATGAGCAATATATTTTTACAGCATTTATTAATCTTTGTTGGTGTTAGTTAATAAAAAAAGTTCATGTTAGTTTACAGTGCTTTAACTAATGTTTCCAGATACAACTTTTAATCTTAAAAATGTAGTAGTAAATGTTGAGATTAACATTAAAGGGATAATTCATCCAAAAAAGAAGATATTTGAAGACTGTTGGTAACCAGACAGATGACAGTAGCCATTGACTTCCAAAGTTTTTTTTTCTTTTTTTTTTTTTTCTCCCCTATATGGAAGTCAAGGGCTACTGTCAACTCTCTGGTTACCAACAGTCTTCAAAATATCTACTTTTGTGTTGAAAGAAAGAAACTCAAACAGTTTTGGAGCAACTTGAGTTATGTAAATGATGACAAAAGTTTGATTTTTGTTCATTCTTAATTTATTTTTTCTAATTTAGTTAACTAATATTAATAAATGAAACCTTGTTGTACATTTTTGTGTATTTTCCATCATTTAAATATATCTGTTCATATTTAGTGCTTCTGATTTTTTTTTTTCTTGTTTCTTCTTTTTGTTGGGATTGGACTCCAGTTGTCTATAAGGTGTTTGAAAACCTCAACCTCATCTCTTTAGTTCTTCTAATAGAATCCTCAATTCTTTGGTCTACTGGATATTGGCGGAATGTTAGTCTTTTAGAGAAAGATACAGAAAGTCTTACTTGGAATGTGCCTGCAGCTTTTTGAGGCTCAGGGAAAGTATAAAAAAAAAAAAAAGAAGAAGAAATCAGATGTGCTATTTGGTTTCTACTGTTTGAAAGGCCAAGTAAGAAAAGACAAAGAGAGCTCGAGAAACAGACAGACAGTTGGTGGTCCTGTTGCACAGTTGTTTTGGTTTCTGTTTTCATGGGTTTTCTGTGATTATCGCTGTTTGTTTGTTCTATTTAAACTGTAGAGTTGCACATAAAGTCCTTCAGTATGCATTCCTGTAAATGTTCTGCTCTTGGATACACATAGACCCTTGGATGATATATTTCGGACAGTTATTGACTTAACCTTTTTTTGTTGTTGTTTGTTTTGCATAGTAATTTCCCCTGGTTTGGTTTTCCTGTTGTGGTACTTTTTATTTATTAGTATTATTTCTATACTGTTATAGTATTATTAATATTTTAATTTAGATTTTATTTTTTATATTTTCAGTGTTGATTTTCATTTTAGTTAGTTTTAATAATTTTGTCATTTTTATTATTTTTTATATTTTTAAATTAGCTTTCATTATTTATTTATTTTTTTATTCTAGTTTTATTTTTAGGAATTTTTGTTATTCAAACTTAAACTTTTTTATTTCAGTTAGTTGCCAAGGCAACATTTCTTAAATAATTTTTATAGAAAATTAATTTTATTTTATTTTATTTTATTTTATTTTATTTTATTTTCAACTAAGCATTCAATTTCCTATAGAAGCTTGTTACCACCACAGAATAAAAATTAAAAAAGGTAATTGTGAGATATAAATTTGCAATTCTGAGAAAAAAAGATTTTTTTCCTCAAAATTGGACATTATAACTCGCAATTGCGAGTTTGTATCACAGAATTCCGAGAAAAGAAGTCAGAATTGCAAGATATGAACTCGCAATTGCAATTGTGAGTTATAAAGTCAATATTGTGAGCTAAAAAGTCACAATTACTTTTTTTAATTCAGTGGCGGAAACAAGCTTCCATTATTTACTTTTATACGTTTCCAGAAAAAAAATGACATACATGTACTCCTGCAAACCTGTTCTAGCATAGCCATTTTGTTTCTTAATACACCACCTTCTGACTATCGAATAGCTGCATAAATTTGAAGCATAGGGCAGAAGTCAGAGATACAGCAGAAATACCTTAAATCTTACTTGAACAAATAATACACAGCATTATTCTGTTTTACAGTTCCAGCATTGTGCCAAAATAACACAAGCCCGTGTCTGTGTCAACGGTCTGTCTCTTTATTAATTGTTTCTGCTTGGAATAATAATTTCTGAAGCACTAAACAGCTTTGAGGGATAGGACATTAAAGGGATTATTCTCATGTAATCCGCAGGTCCCTGTAGACGTGGACCTGATCACAGAACAGCACCAGTGTTACTGAAACACAACAGTTGCATATTTAAGAAGCACCAGGGCCACAGATACTTTAACTGCTTGTTGTTGTTTTTTTCTTGTCATCCCCAGTTAGCAACAGTAAATCCGTTTCTCCCCCGCTTAGTAAATTAGCGTGTTTAAAGGTTAGACAAGCACACGCTAATTATTTGATTATTTGGATGAGCTCTATCTCCCCTAAAGAGCATTAAGTTGTGTCGGGCAGAGGGAAACCTCTCCAGGGAGGACTGAAGTCAAATTTTTAAAGAGCACAAGCGCTTTTAGCTGCACTACAGTTACAGAAAAGCACATTAAACTCACTATGAAAGATAACTGGGGAATACATCATATACGAATCTTCATGAATAAGACATAAAAGACTTTATATAATACAAAACAGATCATATATGAATCAAAGTTTCATGGCATTTTAACTATGTGAGTGTATATAAAATAATAGTCCCAGGGTATATACTGATATGTATCTCATAAAAGTGATTAAAAAAAAAACATATTAATGTAATATAAATATATTTTTTATCTTTATTAATGCTTTTATATTTTTATATTTAAGTTACGTTTTTAATTGTAGTTTGTTTTGTTAAGCTTTACTTTGTTCTGTTTTTTAATAATTTTATTACTTCAACTTAAACTTATTTTATTTCAGTTACAAATAACATTTTTAACATTTCTAATTTTTATTTATGAAAACTATGAGTCATTTTTAGTCTTAGTTAACAATAAAAACTTGGTTTCATGCTCGTTTTAACCCAGATAACTAATACAGGCCTCTCGCTTGTGTTTGTGCTGTTGCAGGTAGAACTGACGGGCAGCAGCGTGTTTGACTACGTTCACCCGGGCGATCATGTGGAGATGGCCGAGCAGCTGGGCATGAAGCTTCCGCCGGGGAGAGGGCTGCTGTCTCAGGGCGGAGGGGCCGAGGACGGGGCCAGCTCAGCCTCTTCTTCCTCTCACTCTGAGACACCTGAGCCAGGTAAGATCATGTTAAAGGTTAAACATCATAGTCTTGTCACTGTGTTTGTTTTATGTAGTGATCTCCCTAGTTTGTTTTTGCAATTTTATTTTATTTTATTTTATTTTATTTTATTTTATTTTATTTTATTTTATTTTATTTTTTATTTTATTTATTTTATTTATTTTATTTATTTTATTTATTTTATTTATTTTATTTATTTATTTTTAAATGTATTCTTTTCTTTTATTTGTTTATTTATTTATTTATTTATTTATTTATTTATTTATTTATTTATTTATTTATTTATTTATTTATTTATTAAACACATGCACAGGGTTTACACAGAGACAATAATGGTATGCACTTTGAAACCTGCCTTCAAAAATTGGCATTTTCCGGCCCCAAAAACACAACTACGTTGTGTTGTAAATGAAAGGCCAAACTGCATAAAAAGTTTTCTGTTTTTATTTGAAAATGGTGTCATGTTAATGGCCCCTTACATTTTATTTTATTTTATTTTATTTATTTTATTTTATTTTATTTTATTTTATTTTATTTTATTTTATTTATTTTATTTTATTTTATTTTATTTTATTTTATTTTATTTTATTTTATTTTATTTTATTTTATTTTATTTTATTTTATTTTAATAAACATGGAACTACTTGATTCTGATTGGTTCCAAAAATGGTTCCAAAATTCCATTTTAATATCTAGATTCTGTGATTAAATTATTTGTTCAGTTATTTCTGCATTGTGTAAATCAGTGGGTTTTTCAAGTAAGCATTAGTCATATTTTCTGTGGTAGTATAAAAGTAAATAAATATTTTTTTTTAAAAATCAATTAGTTTAGTTGTTGCTTTGAGTTATGCTTCAAATGTTTTCATCGAATATTCTTGAAGCTCTGGATTTATGCTCTTTTTTTGGGGGGGTCTGTTTATTTATTTAATTATTTATGCTCAAAACCATGTTGCTTTCTGAAGTCTGTAGTATATCTACTATATGTTGCAACCAGCAGGTCAATGTGACGCTCAGAAACTGTGAGTGGGCCTTAAAGGGATAAAGGGATAGTTCACCCAAAAATGAAAATTATCCCATGATTGACTCACCCTCAAGCCATCCTAGGTGTATATGACATTCTTCTTTCAGTCGAACACAATCAGAGTTGTATTAAATAATGTCCAGGGTAATCCATGCTTTACAATGGGAGTGGAAGGTAGTGCAAAATTTGAAGTCCAAAAAATTTCTCCCATCCATTATAAAAGAAGTCCACGCGGCTCCAGGTGGTTAATAAAGGCCTTCTGAAGCGAAGCAATGCCTTTGTGTAAGAAAAATATCCATATTTAAAACTTAATAAACTGTAATCTCTACCTTCTGCCAACTGTCATACGCGCGTTCACGAGAGAGTGGCGTCCCAGCTTATGACGTAGGCGAAGTGTGAACTCCGGTGATGAACACGGATGCGCAGAGGAGAGAGCAAAACAAAACACCGGTCATGAATTAGAAGCCATATTTGAACCGGAATACCGACCAGGAACTCCGGGAGATGGAGGAGGCTGCAGGACAGAGGCACAAACAACAGAACTGAGGAGACAGAGAGCTCATGACCCCTTATTTACACAGCACGTGTCTGCGGCGTCTGTCAAAAATAGACTTGCCGCCTATCTTTGGCGAAGCGGTTCGGTAAGCCGCTTCTGAAACGTGCCACGGTGCGGCTGGTGTAAACACAAGCATTGAGTAGAGTGGCCGCGGATCAGCTCCGGTAGCCACATCGCAGCCGTAACGCCGCCGTGGTGGTGCTCCTGCGGGATATGCGAATACCGACAGAGTTTGAGAGTGATTGCTCCCAAGAATGGGCAATTGGAACGCTACATTTATAAGTTTTTGATGCTGCTGGTGAGAGGACTGAACGCTGCTGTGTAACACAATATGAAGGCTTTCTGCCTTTGTTGAGCCAAAGTGTATTTGAAGTAGTATTCTCCCTACCTCGTATAATCTGGAGGCGTCAACCAAGGTCTGAAGGACCTGGTGGTACACAGTCTGTGGAATAAGTTTTTTTTTTTGTGTGTAAATATTATGATGTTATAGGTGTGGGTTTGCTGTATTCACCCTATGCGTTTGTTTTACAGTCAGGTTGGTGACATACCGAGTTGTGCTATTTTTAAATGTTAAATTGCATGTAGAGATTAAAAAAAAAATAATAATTTAAAATAACTTTACAGCAGTTACTTGAGCGATTACTTCATATAGCAATCATATTACAGTATTTATTGAATATATACCTCATTTGGCTGAAACAACAGCGTAGGCACAGCTGACGATTTCAGAAATCGTCATGTACTTCCACTCTTCTCTGCCTTGTAATCCTCGGAGCGGAAATGTTGACTGCACAGCACATGTTTATATAATTTTTCCACAGGTGCATTTACATCCCAGCAAATAGCGAACAGCCATAGCTTCAATCGTTCAGGATCCTTTACAGGGAATTTGTGAAATGGAGCATCTCCCTTTGATGTCGGCACACGTAATCACAAGACTTTAGCTTTGTTGAATTTATTATTCACAATAAATCACTATATTAATTCTAATAAAATGTAGAGTATAGACCTTACATAGCTCCGCCCCTTTTCAGCGCTGCGCTCGTTGTCTTTTGACTTCGGTGTGTATTTCCACAGCTATCTTAGGTATTTATGAATGAACTGCTCGTTTTAAAATCTTCCCGGTCTACTGTCATTTGTTAAGACATCTGCTTTAAAAATAACAATGCTCATGATAACTTTCATTATCTCTACAACAGGTAAATCCACTTCACCAGCTAATTATACTTTGACAGCGATGCCATAGTAATGTACAGAGCCACTGCAAAAACGGAAGTTCAAAGACAATAAGGCGCATAAGGTCTATAGCACAAACAATTTGCGTAGATTTCCTTTGCTGTACACAACTTGGTTCTGGTGAGACGAGCATATTATCACCCGGATCTCACACTGCGCCTGCGTCTTATGTCATAAGCTCCCGTGAACGCGTGTATGACAGTTAGCGGAAGCTAGAGATTACAGCTTATGAAGTTTTAAATACTGATATTTTTCTTACACAAATGCATCGCTTTGCTTCAGAAGACTTTTATTAACCCCTCTGGAGCCGTGTGGACTTCTTTTATAATGTATGGGTGCATTTTTTCTGTCTTTAGAGTTTGGGCCACCATCCACTCCCATTATAAAGCATGGGTTAGCCTGGACATTATTTAATATAACTCTGATTGTATTTGTCTGAAAGAAGAATGTCATATCCAGCAAGGATGGCTTGAGGGTGAGTAAATCATGGGGTAATTTTCTTTTTTGGGTGAACTATCTCTTTAAGATGCCAAAAGTATGTGTTAATGGCATGTGTGACATGATATGCCTTATGAGTGTCTTCCTCTTGGCCCAAACTCTCCAGGGGCGGCCCGTGTGACGGCAGCACTGTAACACAGGCTTACCCTGCTCCCGAATTTAATTAGACGAATTGTATAGCAGGGATGAAAAGAGGTGACATTCCTCATTGGAATTCCTTTCAGGGCTCTTATAGACTTTGCCTTCCAAATGTTCCCATTTTCATTGTGTTGTACTGATGATAATTTAAGTATTAGGGGAAAATCCATTTATAAATTAAACAAAATGACTTGATATCCATCAGTCCCCGAGTTCATCAAGCTGTTCAAACATGAGGGAGATTGGCTGGTCGGCCCGGGTCTTCCGAGAGCTTCAGTAATTAGATCTGCCAAGGATTTATTCTTTGCTGATTGGAGCTTTAAATTAATTGAAGTTCCACATTTGTGGTTTTGTCCTTTTCGTGGCGTTTTCTTTTTCTTTTTTCTAGCCAGGCAGAAATTTCACACTGGCAGACTCAAAGTGTGTGTGTGTGTTTGAGTGTTAATTTCTTGGCGGGAGTGAGCGAGAGGGTCTTTAATGGTTTAGGCGGTTGGTCTGACGCTGAGATTTATTTATGTATACACTGAATCATTAAATATGTGCTTTACAATCAGATAAAGGGCACCGCGGTCTGTCTTCTAACACCAGAGCTTCGTTTATAAATGATGAGGACCGGAGACACCTACTGTACAACAAGTTTGTGGGGCTTATTTTTAATGATAAAAGTGCGTTTTACACCCAGTTAGGCAGCATGATGCGATAACTAGATAAAACAGGATTAAAATCATTAAATCAATCACATAAATTGTGAGCTTGTTGGTATAGACTGCTTTAATTTGCTTTGTGTTGCATGGAGACCTTAAAAGGACATGGTGATGATAAAAAAAAAACGAGTTGAGTTTTCAAATGTTGCATTCCACGAAAAACTTTTGCGTTTGTTCACAAAACTTTTATGATGGAAATAATATGAGGTTGGAAGAAAAACTATATTTCAGTGCAATTGCATTTTTCAGGGGAACTCAATAGTTTTGAGAGAGAACACCAGTGTTTTATAAGTAGTGTTAATTTTGTCAGTAATTTTTTTTATTTATTTAGTCTTATAGTCTTAGTTTTGTCATATTTAGTCAACCTTGTCCTGTTTTTATTTAGTTACGTTTTAGTTGACTAAAAATGTCTGGGCATTTTAGTCTAGTTTTAGTCAATGAAAACTTTTTCAATTTTTTGTCATGCTGCATAATGGTTAAACTGATAATAATTATCATTTTGCTCAATATTATTATCGCAATGATTGTTGTCATATGCTTAATTTATTTTTACATTACATCAGAATTATTGCATTTTCACATAAGCACAGATCAAGAGAATGTCATGGTTTATTTTATCTCACTTAGTTTCCTGATTTATAGGCTATCGTTTAAATGAATGCACTCTCTACATTATGAAAACTGGTAAAACAGTGAAATGCCTAATAGTAATTCCAAACATTCCAAATGACAACAACAGCAAATTCAGCAACCACAATCGCAAACAACATATGCCAAATCCATGTTTGGATTTATTACAGTTCATCACTTAGAATCTTTGATCACAGATTTAGTCACAGAAAACATCTCAAGCGGCTCGTGACAGAACGCAGACTGACTGAATGACACTTTCATTTAAGCAGAGTATCTCAATGGAGATCGATAAACTCCAGCTTACTTGTTTGTCTACGTTTTCAGAACATTAGCAGCGCTTTCACAGTGCCGGATTGCAAAGATTAAGTAAAACGTTCGGTAGAAAATTAACAGAAAAGCTCTGATTGGGGGATTTAAACTCTTGGTTATAAAAATATTAAGAAAATAATTTTCCCTTCCATCTCAGGGATATGTGCCAAATGTGCCCAATGGGTCAAGATTTGTCTGGTTAGCATGAGACAGTTAGCCCCTGCTGGTAAATATCGCGACTACACCATCTTGAGATAAAATGTTTTTAAGTTTTGGTTTGTTTGTTTGTTTGTTTTACAATGTAATTGTAACTGAGTGTTTATGCAAACAAACTGCAAACTTTTCATTATATTTTTAGATGTTTTGTCAGTGACAATTCTTTCAGCTTTTTTCCCCCCCTTCCCATTTCCCTGTCCTCTGTCTTTGATGTAAAAGCTGTGTGCCAGCCAAGCCACTGCCATTGATGTGAATGGGAATGCTAATAGTTCTTTCTCCAGGTATTGTAGTCCTTCTTTGGACACAAAGTCTCCCTCTTGTTCTCCTTCTTGTTTTTCTTTCTCTCTGAACGAATGGTAGGTTGAGCTGTGTTTAAGGTGGAGTCAAGCGTTTCACCTCCTGTCACCTCCCTCATATGTCCTGCCTCTACACTCCCGCCCCCCATTTCTGCCTATGATGTCACTTTTTTTCATCTGCTCAACCTGCAGAGTAAATTGTGTTATCAACAGCCTATTTTAAATATCTGGCAGTGCAGAGGGGAGAGCGTGTTTTCCTTCATCACTGGCTCCATCTCTCTCCCTCTCAAGGGCATGACACGCCGGCAATAAAGCAGTAAACACGGCGGTATTTTTCTTGAAGATCGTAATCCTGCTGTTTGTCAACAAGAGGCTTTTGATGAGCGTGAAAAGAAGCCTCCCGTTTGTGCATTAATAAAAGAAAATGATTCAAGCTTCATTTGCAATGAGATGAATTTGGAAACAGACGCGTGTGCCTGTGACATCTGTCCAATCAGCTTCGGCGCAGACAGCACATCACTCGCCGCACTGCTTTTAGCTACAGTTTTAAAGGAACGATTCTTTCGTCTTTCTTTAATATATTTTCCATTCATCTAGTGGCTAACATAGGAAATACGTGTGTATTCTTCACGTCATATTTCAGTCTTCATTATTGTTATTTATTTATTTTGATTATTAGTATATTAGCAGTAGTAGATAATCTAATTTTATATTTAAAGGAAAAAAAAAACTATTTTCCTGAAGACATAAACAGTAATAATTTACATTTGACAGACAGATTTGGCATTCAAAAAAAATAGTATAATGTATGCCAACATACATACATGAAACAAGAGATGTGGCATTAAACATTGATAAAAAGAATAAGATACAATAAATAAAGGGGGAAAAAAAATTTAAAAATTAACCTTTGGCAGTGCTGCATGTGAAGATGATAGACTGAGAATATTGTGTGAGGAGCGTATCGTCCCAGCGCAGGGCTGCAGTGGGCGTCTCAGGGCGTCCAGAGCAGCAGTCGCCTATGGGCAGGGTGATCCGAACTCTCCCGCAGGGTCAGACCTTTGATTTGTGTGGATTCTCCTCTAGCCTTTAACAGGTGTCTGCTGCTGCGGGTGACATTTGAAATGCAAATAGAGCTCTTTTCCACAAGGCCTCTGAATCTACCCCTGTCAGACCAGAGTAAAACCTCCATCACAGCCACGCACATTCACATGCACAGCTGCTTTTGATGCATACATACACTCTACTGTACACAAAAACATATTTAAAAAGAAATGCTGTCAGATGAAGGAATTGGCTTCAATCCAGCCACTGGAGGTTAATTTGCTACCCAAATATTTTTTGCTAGTTGTTAACTGGTATGTTTTTATTATTATTATTATTATTATTATTATTATTATTATTATTATTATTATTATTATTCATTTATTTTTTTTACTAGTGGTAATTTTGCACACTTACATTCACTCACAGTCAAGCCTTCAGCTTTAATTTGAATGAATGATTCTTGACATATTAAAATATTTACTGTATAAAATACTGTCTTTGATGAGATATTAGTGGTCTGTATTTGAAGGCATGAAATCTCTATGGACAGTTTTGCACAGGTCTCAAAATGCCATCAAAATTAAAAAAAATAATGCAATATCCTGTAGCTTTAAATTTTTTCTAGTTCTATTTATCCATATATATATATAACACCATAGTTATATAATGATTATTTTTCACACACACTTGTTCTGCTGTGAAATGTGTTGAGTTTAATTCAGCTGCAGGGCTCTCAGGACACCAGAGGCATCTAGCCGAGGTCGCTGACCTCAACGGCTGCTGTCCACTGTCTGGGTCATTAGGGGATTCTGTGGTCTGCATTACCCAGAATTCTCCCAGGTAAATCCCGCTCCATTGTAGGTGTTTGGCACATATAGAGTGTCCTTGAGAAGAGTTGGGGTCACACAAGCAGTTAGCACTGGCTCAGAATACAAATAATGGGATTAGTGCTCATGGACAGGACACATTAGCCTAACATACCTGTGAAGCATTGTGTTTCTCGTTGGTTTCAAACACAGTTTTAGATACTTACGTAGTTTAGATTTTGTATGTGTGTGGGAGGTAGTATACACTATTATGGCTTTTTGATTCTTCATGCAATGCATATTTGGAAACTCAAGTTGCTCTTAGAAATGTATGAATGTCATTGCAATATCAAACCAAGTGGCATTTGCAAACAAATGATGCTAGACCTGTTAAAATGTAGTCCACGTAGTCACACAAACACCTGGGTTCTCAGAAAATGGGATATCAATGGGGTCAGGAGTGATCACATGACCAAAACTATTGGAAGAGTTTTAATTGAAATCTGAAGTTCCTGAGGTCTGCGGCTCAAACATATTGATTTTATTCGGGCTGACCCAGCCAATGGGGTCACGTTTGAACCCATCTGACATTTCTTCAATTCATCTCACTTCCAGAGCCCCACTCCTTCACCCTTCAGAGAGGCAATAGGGGTGTGTGCGTGTGTGCGTGTGTGTGTGTGTGTGTGTGTGTAAACCCTCAAGGAAAACAGCTTATAAATCATACTAAATTATGTTTTTTGAAAATGTAAGAATGGAGAAAGTTTTCTGTGAGGGTTGTGTTTAGGGGTATGGTTAGAGGATAGAATATACAGTTTGTACAGTATAAGAACCATTAAATTAAGTCAAGTCATCTTTATTTATATAGCGCTATATATAATACAAATTTGAATACAGTGACAACAGGAAAAAGATTCAGTGATGCGAACGGTTCATTTTGGCTCTACAGCAGCTCTAAAAGAAAATAGTGTCATTGTAAAGATCATCAATTATTAAATTGGTTAATTTCATCTATAAAGCGGTTCTGCAGAAAAACAGTGACGTCATCCTCCTGCTCAGTTCAATTCTCGTCCAATAGTGTCACTGCTGTCAAATCAATAATAATTAATGTTGAATATTAAGTTTTCCAATCTAAGCACGCCAGAGGTAATAGTGGCAAGAAACCCAAACTCCAGCAAGTGACAGAATGGAGAAAAAAACATGGGAGAAACAAGCTCAGTCAGAGCACCAGTTCTCCTCTGGCCAACCAACAAACACGGTGCGATTATGATTCAGGTTGCATCACAAGTCAGAAATCAGATTGTGGATCGGTAGCTTTTAAATATTTCATCCAGTTCCTTTTGCTTGAAGATCATATTCATCACGCCAGTATGGAGAAGCTGGTCATAGGTCTGTGCAGAGGACTTGTCTGGTTCTTGTGGTCTTTGCTGAGGATCTGTGCCGATGGTAGTCGTATTGATGAGGCCTTCACAGGGGATTGTTCAGTTGACAGGATCTCTGCTGACATTCAGGGCTGCATTGTGGTCGTGTCTAGGTGAAAGTCCACCATCTGATCTGGATATGGAGCGGTAAACAGCTGACTACGGTAACCTCGGGATAAACAGAGAGACTAATACATCTATAGCATAGATGCTATTCTTCTTATGATGTAAAAGTGTAAGTACATCGGGTTTTATAGGAAGTGTTCTCAGTTCAGTTTGACCTAATTTATGCAGCCAAACAATCCTATAACGGATGTGAATTATAGAAATGCGATATTTTATGTGTATGCCAGGTTAAAAGATGTGTTTTTAGTCTAGATTTAAACTAACAGAGTGTGTCTGCTTCCCGAGCAAGGCTAGGAAGAATGCCTAATATAATTTGTCTCTTGCATCATGTGACAAATGTGGATTTAAATTCATTAGAGTTTTTTATGCTCTTATTGTGCATGATTCATCAACAAATGCTATTGTGCTGTTTTTGTTTTTTCTTTGTTTTTGTTTGTTTTTTTTGTATGTGTGTGTGTTTATTAAATGATTGGAAATTCTTTACGATACATTTCAAAATGATATTTTAACAACTTCAAGTTAGTTCATGTTATATATTGCATTAGTAAAAACCCTGTTTTGAGTTTAGCAAGATGCTAGAATTAGCTATAATACGAAGGAAACTCTATCGCCCCCTTAAGGTTGACTAACAGCGTAACACATTAATGCACTTTAACAATCTGCATATCTGAATAGAGTGTTTGAGGCTGTAGATGTGCATGTCACATGATTTTAATGGAGTTGCTTCGCAAGCAATTAAAATCAGTTGCAATTCATTAAGAAAATGCTGCCTATGTAGACAGTAAGCAGCAGTGACACTCGTAGGGTTTGGAACAGGGCTAGTGTTTAACTCAAGCTGCTCGTGTCTGATCTGTCTAGAGCCACAGGAGCTCAGAGATCTTATGCTTACACTTTAATACTGCCCAGCCAAAACATCCCGTCTGGCCTCCATCCAAACAGAGCAGGTTTCAGAACCACACATCTGCAGATACACAAAATGGCCTGCTATGTAATGAACACAGAGAGGAAGAATAAGTTTCAGGACTTCAGCTATACTATAGATGCATTTTCTGACAATTAAAGCACAGCCACAGCTTGAGTTTGTTTTCCCGCAAAGCGTCAGATCTGTTTATTCTGTCGCACGCCTCGTTTTGATTAAGAATGCAAATCCGATTCTTTTGTCCATCTGCGTTTCTGTCAGAGAAGTAGTGCATTTAATTAAAACAAACATGAGTGTCTGCTGTGATGTTTTGTCGTCTTATCTATAGACCGAATCAGGCCAAATCAGACACTCAGGTTGTCTCCTCGTCTCAGCTGTAAATACTAACGGCAGTGCAGGTGGCTACTGTGAGTATTTGTTTTCCAGTAGCGTCTATTACGTGAGGCATGACTGGGACGCAGATTCAGAGATTTTTTCAGTGGCGGTCTCCAATCACAGATGGCAGATGGGTTTTTTTTTTTTTTTTTTTTTTTTTTGCCATAGCTGCTGTGGAGATGAGCAGGAGATGGTGTGTTGAGCTCCGTCCAATGTGTGTTACTGTTGTTGTTTTTTGACTCATGGGAATCCTACAGGATGAGTCACAGACATATGAAACACACACACACTCTGTCTTCAACTGCCTTTTTTTTTTGTCAAGATAATGACATAATATGAAGAAATCTATGTTTGTTTGTTTGGTAATTATAAACAAATCTGTTGGTTTGTAGATGGTCAGATCTGGGGCACAGTGATATTGCTGAAATGAATGATGCAGATTCAAGACTGGAGTTCAAAAAATAATAAAGTGATTTAAAAAAAAAAATGTAAAGGGGACCTATAATGCTCTTTTACAATATATAATATAAGTCTCTGGTGTCCCCAGAATGTGTTTGTGAAGTTTCAGCTCAAAATACCCCACAGATCATATTTTATAGCTTGTCAAATTTGCCCCGATTTGGGTATAAGCAAAAACACAAGGTTTTTGTGTGTGTCCCTTTAAATGCAAATGAGCTGCTGCTCCCGGCCTGCTTTCCAAAAAAGGGCGGAGCTTTAACAGCTCATGCTTCAGTTGCCCAGCAACAACAAAGCTGGAGAATCTCACGCAGCCAAAATGACGATTGTCAGTAAACCGGAGTGGGACACTGAAGGAGAGACTCAGGAAGAAGTTACAACTTTTAGAATGCATCTGGACGTTTCTGAATAGTTAGTGGATAAATTTATGTAGTTGCTGTGGAGTTGATTCAACTCATCGACTATCATGTGCCGTCATGTTAATCTTTTGTGCAAACCCAGCGTTGAATTGACCTTCGTTTGTGAAGCAGTCCGGCGTAAAATGACGGCATGGTAACAACACTCTACTACAACAACTCTTCCTCTTCTCTAAAGCAGCTCAACATGGCCTCACCCCTTTTTTGCATGTTCTCGGGGGCAGGGTTTATGTACATTTTAGAGTTAGTGATGTCATTAACCCAGGAAGAAGCATGTTGTAGTTCCTATGAGCCATTTGTTGTAGTCCTTAAACAGAAAATTCTTTAAAAGAAAATCTCTTTTTGCATTGAAAAAAAAAATGCACCGCATTCCTCTACATTTGAAATTTTTGTCTCTTTTGGAGGCATTTTTGCCTCAGCCTAGTGTACATTAACTTTGTGTCACATTGTATATCTCCTGTGTAAGTGTAGTGCACTTGTAGGCAGCTCTGTAGCTTTTACAGCACTGGTGCCGTAACGATCCTGCTAGTTGTAAGTTAAAGACATAATGCTTGTTAATTTTGCGTGCTTGAGGGAAAACGTCATAACTTACTCCGTAATTATGAAAGTGCCTATCGCTATCGCTTCATCAGATAGATTCACTGTCAAAAGCTCAGAGCTGGGCGTCGTGATGAACTAGCCACCATAAATAACTGGACTGGCCTGCTTGCTAAGACAAATGTTTTTAATCATCTGATGTGTTCATTTATCCCAAGCCCTAAGTTTAGCCTTAAATTAAGACTCTTGCTAGAACATAACTTGATTTAGAAATGCCCATCAATCCTGGACAGTCTTTATGAGGACGAAATGCTCAGAGGAAGTGTGTTGATCTTTATTCGTCCTTTTCTCTTGTCTAAAAACTCACTTAAAGGTAAGTGGGAAAATGCAGTGGAACACAAAAGGAGTTTGGAGTTTGAAATGTAATCTATCATAGTAATCATAGTAATGAAAGTAATCTATCATATAACTTCAGAAGACTTTAAATACTCTCCTTTTTGATCAGTTTGAACATTCTTCAAAACATCTCATTTGTGTTCTACAGAAGAAAGTGATCAGGTATCAAGCTATACAACAAAAAGCTCTGTGGAAAAAACTGGGACTTCTGCTACCTGTTTTCTTTTCATTTTATTATTGTTTAGTTTTAGTTTTCTTAAAGGTTGTTAGATGTGTCATATTAAGTGACTAATGACATCAAACAACATAATTCAAATCTTCTTTAGTCCAAAGTGCCTTTCATGCTTATTTTCAAAACATTTTTATAGCAATATGAAAATTAGTCATCTCATTAGTTACCTTTTTGTTTTATGTTTGTTTTAATGGACTTATGTATCATTTATTTGATTTGATCTGGATTGAACGCATTTTTATGTTTTCACTTTACCTAGAGCCGACACTATAACACATTAACGTGTTAAAAAACTTTTAAAATTAACTTGACATGGAATCTTGTAAACATGCCACTTTTGCATGAGACAATATAATGACTTCTAAAGCCTTTTGTTGTAACGTCTGTTCAGTGCTTTGTCTGTCACAATCATGTAATGTCTTTCAATTATCTTCATTCATATATATGTGATGAATCGATTGGCATATCATCCAGTTAATCGATCATCAGCCCTAGTTTTAATGAATTGAGTTCATGGCATCATATTTCGCTTGTGGCGTACTTCTGCATTCTGGGGCTCTTTTATTCTCAGTGACGGCACCGAGGACAGAGGAGTCACATGCTGATGCCTCTCATCTCAGCTATTATTAAAGGGCATTATCAAGCTTTTCAAATGTCTATAGTGCTTCAGCCATCATGAGCCCTTCAGTATCAAACCATACAGAAACATGCAAAACAATCCTACGAGAGGAACAAAGAAACTAATGACAGCTTAGCCGGCCTAAAAGATTGAGAATTCTGTCACGAGGAAAGCGCAAGATCACTGGAGGAGGAAGGCTTCGGAGCTTTGAAAGACAAAGGCGGGATCAAGCGGTCTCCAGACTATTAGAAGCCAGTTTTATTTAAGCTTATTTGGCTGATAAGGTTGTCAGAAAGGGCTTTTTATCAGGCGAGAGGAGTAGGCGGCGAGCATTACGCCTCCGTTCCCAGGCAGTGAGTGCGCGGCGAGTCGCGCGGTGGGAAAGTCTTTCCGTAAAGCTGCTTGGCGCTTTCACACAGGAAAAGCCCAATTTGAGCTCGGCTCCTACAGGATGAGAGGGCAGTTAGGACTGAACCCCGAGATCATCTTTTGTTTTATGTGTTTTATGGATTTTGTGTTTGTAGTACATAGTCAGGCATGTGTGTTTGGTTTGGTTTGGTTTGTGTTAGTGGGCTGAAGTTCTTGTTTTGGACCGGTCAGATTTGTTTGTTTGGCTGCGATGGGTTTTGGCTACGAATGTTTTTGAAGTAGCAAAAGCATACCTAGGTTTACCTTCGACTTTTATGTACTTATTAGATTAGTAACATAGTGAAGAGACTCGAGCCTGCATCATTTGGAGAATATGTGCTAAATGCTACACAACAGCTCCATAAACACGTTGGGTATGTTTACTTTTGCAGTATAAGCAAATATTGCTAGTAATTGCTATGTTTTTATTGGGCTTTTTTTTCACATTTTCATATTAAATTATCCTCAGAAGTGAATTAAATGTGACAAAACCTCCATTTGGAAAACATTTCCTCAAATGGAAAAGCATTTTGTGTAAGTAAAGTAAATATGATGGACGGACGGACGGACAAACAGATGAACCAACAAACATTTGAATGAACATAAATAATTAAACAAAGTTACAAATGTATACTACTGTTCAAAATTTTGAGGTCAGTAAGATTTTTTTAAAGAAATTTTAAACTTTTATTAAGCAAGGATGCATTAAGTTGATAAAAATGTGACAGTAAAGATATTTATAATCTTACAAATAAAATCTATTTCAATAAATGCTGTTTGTTTGAACATTTCTTCATCAAAGAATCCTGAAAAAAAAAGTTTCATAGTTTCCACAAATTTATTTAGCCGCACAATTGTTTTCAACATTAATAATCAGAAATGTTTCTTGAGCAGCAAATCGGCATATTAAAATGATTTCTGAAGGATCATGTGACACTGAAGACTGGAGTAATGATGCTGAAAATTCAGCTTCAGTGTGTGTGTGTCATTTTGGTCCATCATGCACTGCAAGAATGCAATCTATATTCTTAAATCAGGCATAATATGTTACAAGGTATTACAGTTTTAATTTTCGAGAATGGTTTTACATTTTGATGGGAATCTTAATTGTTCAGTGTGATCCTGACACCCCGTGTGCATCACTCTATATATGAAGTGTTTATCCTCTGAACACAGATTATCCAGTCCACTTGACCCCGAAGTCCATGTCTCTGATGAGTGGATGAACAACAAAATGCTCTTTTTTCACAGTTTTCTGTGGCGTTTAGACATCACCCCCAATGCAGAAGTGAAATGCTTTCATTGCCAAATTTCAAATATATATACACGTTTGTTTAGTAGGGCCTTACAACGCTGCAGAGATAAGGGGCGAGCAGCTAACAGGTCTTTGCCCAATAAACGGGGGAAATTATCGGGCCCGCGCCTCCTCGTGACACAATTTGTCAGACTTGCTGATAGAAAACAAATTCTATTCATAAAGCCGCACTCCCCTTGGCACCGGTGCGATTCGCTAGCAATTCAATTATAGTTTTGTGCGATAGTGAACCCAGAGAGAGAATCCAGCCTGACAAGAAATATGACAGGACAGTAACGGAGTGTTTATGCAATTAAACTTTCACTGACAATACCTGCCGAGTGATGAATGTCTGGGTGGACATATATGTGTGCGAGCGCTGCCCCGTAAGGACTGCACATTTTTCATGATTTTACAGCCCATTCTGATCTGTTAGGAATGCTGGTGAGTGGAGAAAGAGGGAAGAGGATAGAGAGTTTCTGTTGCATGTGGCGTTGACTAAACCCTGCTAAAAGGTAAGAGGTGACGATAGAGATGCCAGAAAGAAAGAGTCTTGTTTCAAATGAGTTAAGTAAAACTTTGTGGCTCTTCATATAGTCATATACTACTTGTGTTTTCTGAACCAAAGAAATTGTTCACAAAACTTTGAGGATCAACCCATTGATATTATTTGTATTGATGTGTTTATCTGAAATCTTACTCTTATTCGTTCACTTACTCTATATAATGTAAGAATGAATGAATGGAGAAATCAAACATGGACCCTATTGACTTTTGTCCCCAGAATGTGTCCGTGAACTTTCAGCTCAAAATACCTCATTTATTATACCATGTTGTAAATACCCATTTTTTGAGTGCATGCAAAACATGCTGTTTTTGTGCATGTGTCTTTAAATGCAAATGAGCTGCTGCTCCCCACCCCCTTTCCAGGAAATCACTTCCTTCAGCTCCGGCCTGCATCGGATACTCTTCGAAATACTAACAGATTATCATCTATATCGCGATCACGCTCACAGACATTGCAGTTCTTCTTCATCATAAATGTTTATTATTTGCATGCGTTTTACAGCTATATCAATTTAGTTCTAATTTAGCATTTTCTGACAACACGTATCTAAAGCACATGCACAGAAAGCTGACTTTCAGACGACATATCTCGTGAGTATTAAACTAACATCTCTTTCATGTCCTATTGTGTTTAAACTGTCAAATACACACAAGGTTGTCAAAAACACACAAAGTTCACAATCGGTTATGTCTGTGAACGTAAACGGCAGTGGCAGAAATTGCATGTGTATATTAGATATGTGCCGCAAAAACAAAACTAATCTTTGTCTTCAGATGTCAGGAGTAAATGAAGATTGTTATGTTCACTCTTACATTTAACTACAAAACACCTCAATCGCTTACGGGACATTCTTGTTGCTACAGCTGCTCCACCGTTGAGACAATGGCAGACTGTGTACAACTCACTCAGGGAAAAAACTATGCTAATTCGGCAGTCTGTCAGCAGTCGTAGGCGGGGCCTGAACAATGTGACGTCATGTTGTACAGAAAATGAAATTGGAACCGAAGTCGGTACTTTTGACAACTGAATTGAAAATTTCCTGATAATTTACTCACCCCCATGTCATCCAAGATGTATATGTCTTTCTTTCTTCAGTCGAAAAAAAATGGTTTTTGATGAAAACATTCCAGGATTTTCTCCTTATAGTTGACTTCAATGGCCTCCACTGTTGAAGGTCAAAATTACAGTTTCAGTGCAGCTTCAAAGGACTTTAAACGATACCAGACGAGAAATAAGGGCCTTATCTAGCAAAATGATCGGTCATTTTCTAAAAAAAATACAACTTTATATGCTTTATGAACACAAATGATCGCCTTGCAAGTGGTTCTGCCATTCTGCCTTCCATATTGGGGGACATGGGGGTGAGTAAAATTTTATTTGAAAGTGGACTAATCCTTTAAGTATGTCTTCATTGATTATAAATATAAATATTTTTATTAATTTATTTTAATAATGTATTAATTGCATCTAGTGTTGAATTTGCATGTGAAATTTCATTGGCAGTTACAATGAAAGTTGTATGCATACAATAATAAAGAAATTCAATTCAATATTTTTGTGGATTATCTGATGAATAGCAAGTTTAAAGCAGCATATATTTGTAATTATTCTTTTGTAACATTATAAATGTCTTTACTGTCACTTTTGATCAATTTAATACATCCATGCAGAATAATAGTATTAATTTCTTTTTAAAAAAAGTTACTGACCCCAAACTTTTAAATGGTAGCCTATGTTCAAATGAACAAACCTTGATACAAAATTTCAGGGGTTTATTTATTTTTTTTTCATTTGCAATTTTATTTGATTAGTTCAAGCTCTTCTAAACTGAATGTTAATTTAGTGCATGCTGTCGATAATGTAAACAAGAAAGAACAAACAAACAAATTCACAAATGAATGCACTGTGTGTGAACAACCAAATGTACGATTGAGTGAACGTACTGTATGTAGAAACATGTAAGTAATGCCCAAAGTCTCGATACAGAATTTCATTTTTAGTTGAACTGTGCATAAAATCAGCAGATTGTCCTATTTTAGCCCTGCAGTCTTTGGCTGTTGGTCATCTGCCATTCTCAAGTTAGAGGTTTTGTTCTGACGGAGGTTTCATGCATGTTGTTTTGTCCAAAGATCAGAGCGGAGGTGAGCTGTTCTTTTTAATTAATCATTTGTCCTTCAAACAGTGAAGTTTCTCTCCTCGCCACGCTCTCTCCACAGATAATTAGGCCCCATAGTTCAGTTAATTCCACAGGAGAGCTCATGCTAGCCACCTGCTCCTTTTGGACGGCTAATCTTTGTCTTGTAAGATTCCGTCCCCGTAGAATTGTTCCGTCTCATGAAGAATGAGGAAACGCCGCTGTTTTTCCCTGTAGTGTCCCACTGTTACTTGAATTTGTAATGCGGGAAGCTCCCCCCCACCCCCACCCCAACCTCTCGTTCTGTGAGCATTGATAGTGAGGTGTTGATTTTAGGTGTATATGGATCTCAAAGTAATCCTATTAATTCAAAGTGAATAACAAAGCAGCCTGCCTCTTTTTTTCCCCATGCCGTTCCATTTATTCAACCTGCTAGGGCTTTGTTTCTCCATCATAATTATTTCCAAGTCAGATCCGCGCTGATTTCCTGGTGGACTTGTGTACCTCCGACTAACTTGAGGAACAACGGAGCTCGGATAATTCGCACCGTTCCTCTGGGGTGGTGTTCTCTGTTTTTTTCAAGGACATTTTTATTACAAAGCTGATGGAATTTGCATATTAATTCATTTCTTTCAATTTTTAAGATTAAATGTTGTCAACATGTATCAGTGCAAGGTTTTGACAGACCTGATGAAATAGGTCAGTCATGCTTGAACGTCGTGGCGTAAAGCAGCCAGCTGCAACCTCTCTCTCTCTTTTCCTCGTACACAGGCACACAAACTCGCGTCGCATACTCAATCGCTCAATCTTTCGTTCTCTTTCTTTTCCTTGTTTCCCCCTCCCCATCTCTCCGTTTCGTGCTACTTGATTAAAGGAAAAGTGCGGCCGGGGCTAAAATGACATGCCAAATTCTATCAACTTCCATTGAGGGCTCTCTCCTAAATTAGAATGCCATTAGAGGCTTTTGATTTATAAAGTGCATTTTCATGTTCCTCTTCTGTATTTTTCCCTCTCATGTAAGCTGTGTGACCTTTTGCGCCTGTAGTTTTGCCTGCCTCGGTCAATAAGTGAAGCGTTTTACATTCATTAATATTTTGTGCATGAGTCTAATAGCATGTCCTGACACTGATGGGTTGCAGGCCTTTTCTCGTTTGTCTGTGTTTATCTCAATCGGAAACACAAATACTGTATAGTACAATAATAAAAAAAAATATTTGTCTCGAAATGGCTGATATATTGCAGATAAATATATAATACATAATACAATGAACTCTTATTTTACACATTATTTACTCAAAATTACACTACTGTTCAGAAGTCTTATTCTCACCAAGGCTACATTTATTTGATCAAAAATATAGTAAAAACTGTAATATTGTGAAATATTATTACAATTAATAATTTCTATTTTAATATATATATATATATATGTATATGTAATCGATTCCTGTGATGGCAAAGCAGAATTTTTGAGATACATGTTTTTCCAGGATTCTTTAATGAATAGAACGTTCAAAAGAATGGCGTTTATTTGACAGAATTTCTTTACTGTCACTTTTAATCAATTTTATGCATCCTCATGAATAAAAGTATTAATATCTTCTTTTTCTTTCTTATTTTTTTTTTAAATCTTAATGACCCTAAACTTTTGAACAGTAGTGTTTTCCCAGAAATGGTCCATTTTCTATGTTGATTTTGGAACCAAATCAACAACACCTAATTTCCATATATACTGTATATTGACAGATTTATTTTATTATATAGATAAATCATATGTTACTGTAATATTTGGCTTTAAACTAACAGTCTAAAATATTTTTAAAACAAGCAGCATTCCGATTCAACCTGATTGTAAAGGCTGCAGGTTGAGCACACTGCCGTGTGCTTCTCTGATGTGAACAATCCCCTGGGTTCACAACTCATTAGGTTTGACTGAAATTGTCTTTGTGACAAGTATTATTACTGCAACACCTGTTTGCTACAGAACCCTTCACTCCAGACGACACTTGCCATGTTCAGCTTCTCTCTCTCTTGCATGGATTCATCCATGACTACGGTATGTTTAGGAGTGTCCACATGGAGTATTAAAACACTTCCAGCGGTTCACTGTGGTAGACAGATAGTGTAAGTTTTGTTGTTGTTCGTTGTGTATTTCTCTGGTGTTGACTGCACTCCCGGGTGGGTGAGCGCACTTCTTCCAACAGAGGGACCAAACCGACCCCAAGACTGATAAAAACTGCCCGGCTTGTCACCGGTTCACTCTCATTACCATATTAATAATAGATGAGTGCAGTATCCCAGCATTCCCCAGCAAAGACCCAGTGGATGAAGCTGTAGCGGAGGGCAGAGGTTATCTGACCACTTCCTCTGTCCTGCAGTGAAAAGATCCAAACACAGAATGGACAATAAAATCATCTTCAGGTGGTAGTATTACATCCCACAATGCACCTTGAAACAAGTACCAAACTTCCTAGTGCTGAATTGATAATGTGTAGGTCCAGCAATTATGAATGCACATAATGGCTATTTTAAACACACCTACATTTTATGTGGAAATCTTTAATTTGGCTTTAGATAATGATGGGTAATCTGTGATGGATATTCTTTTTTTTTTTTTCTTTTTTTTTCATCCTGTGCCATTAAAGGTGCCCTAGAACTTCTTTTTAAAAGATGTAATATAAGTCTAAGGTGTCCCCTGAATGTGTCTGGGAAGTTTCAGCTCAAAATATTTTTTTTAATTCCCTTTTTTAACTGCCTATTTTGGGGCATCATTAACTATGCACCGATATATAGGTTGCGGCCCCTTTAAATCTTGTACTCCCCCGCCCCGGAGCTTGCGCTTGCCTTAAACAGCAAACACAAAGTTCACACAGCTAATATAACCCTCAAAATGGATCTTTACAAGATGTTCGTCATGCATACTGCGTGCATGGATCGGATTATGTGAATATTGTATTTATTTGGATGTATTACTTTTGATTCTGAATGAGTTTGAGGCTATGCTGCGTGGCTAAAGCTAACATTACACTGTTGGAGAGATTTATAAAGAATGAAGTTGTGTTTATGAATTATACAGACTGCAAGTGTTTAAAAATGAAAATAGCGACGGCTCTTGTCTCCGTGAATACAGTAAGAAACGATGGTAACTTTAACCACATTTAACAGTACATTAGCAACATGCTTACGAAACATTTAGAAAGACAATTCACAAATATCACTAAAAATATCATGTTATCATGGATCATGTCAGTTATTATTGCTCCATCTGCCATTTTTCGCTGTTGTTCTTGCTTGCTTACCTAGTCTGATGATTCAGCTGTGCACAGATCCAGACGTTCTGCCCTTGTGTAATGCCTCGATCATGGGCTGGCATATGCAAATATTGGGGGCGTAAACCCCGACTGTTATGTAACAGTCAGTGTTATGTTGAGATTCGCCTGTTCTTCGGAGGTCTTTTAAACAAATTAGATTTATATAAGAAGGAGGAAACAATGGAAACTCAGTGTATGTCTTTTCCATGTATTGAACTCTTGTTATTCAACTATGCCAATATAAATTCAATATTTAATTCTAGGGCACCTTTAAGACTTTGTGGCAAGTTGATTATTGTTTGGTGTCAATAATACTGTCTGCAGACACAGAATTCATCTTCCCTCCAGCTGTCATAATAAAATCAAACTGTAATGTCACTGGAGCCTGTGAAAATTGCTGTGTATACACTTTTTCATGTCTTCCTCCATAATATTTGGCAGCTTGAGTTTCAGTATTTATGTGTCACACACAAAGGGTCAAGGTTTGACTGGTTGGCATAGCCTCTGCTGGTAGACGTCGTAACTACACATAATATATGTATTAAAGGAATAGTTCACCCAAAAATGAAAATTATCCCATGATTTACTCACACTCAAGTCATCCTAGGTGTATCTTCTTTCAGATGAACACAATCAGAGATATATTTAAAAAATAAGAGAGCCAAGATATTTAATGGTAGTGAACAGGGAGCCTGTTTTGAAGCCTAGAAAAAAAAAAAAAAAAGCATCCATCCATCATAAAAAATAATCCATACAGCTCCAGGGTGTCAATAAAGGCCTTCTGAAGCAAAGCTATGGTTTTTGTAAGAAAAATATCCATATTTTAAACTTTATAAAGTACAATAACTAGCAGACAGCCATACACATCTTTTTGCTGCAGAAGAATAACCTCTGACCTGACGCATGACATACTGACGAAGGTGGAAGCTCAGAGGATAGATCAAAACAAAACACCAGTCACGAATTAAAAGTCTAAAATGAGAAATTTGAAAGAGAAATGTTGGAGGTTTTGGATATAAGAGAAAAGGAGATTCAGTTTGTTGCACAGCCCTATTTGTTTGAACCGGCGAGAGGTGTTTAAGCTTACAATACTCCTACATCCTGCATCATACAATGCTTTTGGTGCAATTCGACTTGTGGAATATGCGTACGGTCTTCTGGCGGAAGCTAGTTATTTTACTTTATAAAGTTTTAAATATGGATGTTTTTCTTACAAAAACCCATTGCTTCACTTCAGAAGGCCTTTATTAACCCCCTGGAGCCGTGTGGATTATATTTATGATGGATGGATGCATTTATTTTTGGCTTCAAAACACGCCCCCTTCATTAAAGCTTTGAAGAGCCAATATATTTTTAAATATATCTCAGATTGTGTTCGTCTGAAAGAAGATAGTCATATACACCTAGGCTTGAGGGTGAGTAAATCATGGAATAATTTTCATTTTTGTGTGAACTATCCCTTTAAAGGTGCTAAAGGGGATTTTTTTTTTAGACTGAGAAACCAAAGACTGTTACTGAGTTTTTGAAATGAGCGCATTCGTAAGAACAACCCCCCTTCCTTTCGAGGGAACGCCTCCCAAAACTCGTGCACGAGTATTGGAGCACGAGTGTTTACCACCAGCATTCACTGTGTCGTGTTAGTGGATTCATTATGTCGGACTCACCGCAGGTAACTCATAATCTGCAGTTGTTACTCCTGTCTCCTGACAAAAACATTGCATGCGGCACCTGTGGAGTGTGGAAAGTTACTGGAGCGCGTACGTCTCTCACAAGGAACGTCACGGCACTGATTGACCAGCCAGAAGGCCAATCGTTTATGCAATGATCGCGTAAACGATTGGCTGATGTTTTTAAGGCCCTACCTCGTGCACAGATGATGATGTATATTAATATTATTCCTTTCAGTGCACCTAATAAATAGTCTTTTATCAGTTAGTAAAGACAGTTTCAAGTAATATTGCAAAAATGTATAAAACAAAACATCCTCTTTAGCACCTTTAATGTTGCTTACAAAGGTGTATATTAATATATACAAAGCGTCATATATATTGGCTTTTAATGGCTTAATGTTTTAAGTTGTTATATAATATTAAGGTTGTTTTTGTATTGATGCCAAGTTTACATAAAATGAATCTCATCAAAATTTACAGCAATATAAAGTATGGCATTTTGCTAATGCTTCTTTATAGTACAGTGCAGTAGTCAATCAGCATATCATGAAGCCATATTTAAATGGATAATTCACCCAAAAATAAAAATTCTGTCATCATTTGCTCACCTTTATGTTGTTCCAAGCATGCACAAATTTCTTTCTTCTCTGAAATACAAAAGAAGATTTTTTAAGGGTTTATATTGTTTTGGACCCTGTTGACTTTCATTGTATGGACAAAAAAGTAAAACATTCCGTAAATGTTTTTTTTCGTTGCACGGAAGAAAGAAATTCATGTAAATAAATGATGTCAGAATATTCCTTTTTGACTGAACTTTCCCTTTAATAAAGTCCTTGATCATTTCAGTCTGATCTTAGCAGTTTGGCACATTTGAAATGTAGATTTTTTGTGAACTTGCCACAGTGATGCACTTCACAAAGAGGCTGTGCAGTTAAAAACTATAATAGACCTTACAGAAAGCCTGCAGTGTGTGTTGGTGGCTCTGTTGCATATTTCACATGTGAATGGATGCTTCTTAAAGCCACAGCACTGAGTATTTCATTCTAAAGGTCAGACAGGTTGTTAGGAAAAAAATAATTATGATGCATTTGTGGTGCAAAAAAAAAACTTTAATAACATTATAAGTGGACCTCAGGCCAGGGAAAAAATAAATAATAAAACAATGCATTATATAAGCATGTTTTTTCAAATAACATTGCACTTATTGGTTAATAAAATAATCCTAAAGTTGTTGCTTTCTCTCATCATTTGTGGTGGTGAAAATTCACGCAATCCATTACCACAGGTAAACAAGACCCTACATCCATTTTTTGATTTGCTCTTTAAACTAAATTCCTACGCCTACATGTGTACGTTCATTTGAGGGGAAAAGAGTGCTTCAATTACAGCACTTTGAAATTCATTTACAAGCCCAAATTTGATTATTGCCTGACTTTTTCAGATGAAGGAATAATTAAAACAGTGTTAACAGCAGCTAATTGATATCCCGTGTTTATGGTTATCACTGCGGTGTCATGTCGTCATTGAGTGATAAATGCACAACTTCATCAAGGCTGCAATTAAACCTCTGCATGTTTGACACACAGGCCTGTCCTGACGAGATATTTACTGCCTTTGCGGAAAACTTGTTCTGTTGAATTTTGCATTAGCCTAGTCTTGTATTGCATATTTTAGCATCTTGTTTAAGATGATTGTTTATTTTGTTCATGACATAATATTGCAGGATTTGGCAGTGTGATGGTAAAAATCAGTAGGGGTGGATAAAACCGTTTATTTCCAAAAATTCACATATCTGCTTTTCAGATGGGACTCAAAAGAGTTATATTTATAGTGTATTACTGTTTTCAGTTGATTTAACTCAAATTATTAAATAATATGTATATGATGCCATGTTATAATACAACAAAATCCATATTAAAAAAGAAAAGAAAATCATATTACATGGTTATCAAAAAATGTGATTTTTAAAAATATATATACAACATTATTGGGCTGAATTTCCACCAAACATAACTTAATCAGGATATATACTGTTAGAAAAATGTGAAATATATGATACTTTGGTCATACCAACCACCTCTACATTTCATATTCAACAAAAACTCTGTCTATTTTATGTATTTAATATATTTATGTGGACTTATACATTCATGTGGTGTAGATTTGAAAGGTTCAGGTCTTGTGTTTTGCTGTTGCTTTGCCTCTTTTGTGGAGATATATTGTTGCATTGTGTGAATGGATGTCAGCTGCGTATTATAGTGAATGTTAAAATGGGGTTGCTATGGAAACAGGGACATTACACACATATCTACACTACGGTGGCTATAGAGGTATATCCTGAAGGCCTGCTGAGGATACAACTCCTGAAAGATGTTTACAGACCATACGGTTTGCTGGCGAAACATTTGTTTGTGTGTGTGTGTGTATGTATTAGCATCTCTTCTCTAATGTTTTTAAACAAACAAATAGGCCTAGCCTATATTTTCAGTCTTTCAAGCTACATACATTAATTTTTAAAGCTGTTTGTGAGTAAATCTGTTATTGATGTATAGCAGTGGAAAAAAAAAAAAAAAAAGAGAGAAGAATACAACTCTCAGATGACTTCAGAGGAGAGCACAACTGTGTCGAATCAATAGAACTTGAAATTTGAGGCAGTGGTCCTTCAGTGCCTACAAACAACAAACCTTTTATACCTTCGGTTTAAGATGTCCTCCACAGTCTCACAGAAAACAGTTTGTTTCAGCCACAGCTCCAGATTTATAATTGAACAAATGAGTTTTGGTGCTTTGAAGCACATCACATAAATACACATGCTCAGCACATAACAGAAGGTAATTTCCGACTTATTTTATGCCTCAAAAGTAGACTTGTCACATTAATCAATATGTTCTCCCAAATATTGTTTTCTATTTCTTATATGTAGGAATGTGATCAAACCATTTACCCTAAGTACTTTTATAAGTGAACAAACTAGAAATTAACCAGTATAGCAACTACAAACAACAGCCTAGAATTGTGGAATAACTTTTTTCTTCAGAAAGTGCAAAAATCTGCTTTTTTTAGTTTGTTCTTAAACTCTCTTGGACTTCTAGCAATCAGTTTTAGCATCTAAGCAAAACCACCTGATATGTTTGGTTTGACTCACAAAGAAGTCGCCCAGGTGAAGTGTACCTGTCAAGACTGTCTGCTCCCTCCTGACTCCTGTGTACTTGCTTTCTTAGTGTGTAGGGTGCAGGGGTCAGTCAGGGTGATGGTCTTCTGAGAGCCATAGGCCACTGACATCTGCACCTCTAGCTGCTAATGGGTGCTGGGACATCTGGCAGGTGCTTCATTTCCTTCTGTTTAAACATGCCACTTCTCTTCCTGTCATTCTAATGGCAGTTCTGCCACATCTCCTCAATCTGTTTGTTAGTTTACTTGGCAATATGTTGGCCCATGAGCAGTCCGTTCATCTGTAATCTGGAGAGATCCCATGCATTTCTTGTGATGTTCCTGTGACCTCAACAGTCTTCTCCTAAACTCCTTCCATATGTGCTTTTTGGAATGTACCGTGTTAAGATGATCTTTCACTCCATGACTGTCTACCAAGAGGTCCAGATGCACTGATCTTCACCTCTTCTCCTCTCTACGGCTTGTTTCTCTTTTTCTGTATCAGGGGTTCAGATCAAAGAGGATCTCTGAAATGCATGGAAATCATTTTTAAATCAGTGCTTATGTTAATGCTTAATTTAGTTTTAAATGAATGCTTATTTTGGATTATTTCATAGGCACATTTCTGTTTCTTAGTTTGAGTGATAATAATTTAAGAATTAATTGAGGATTTATGTTCCAATAGAATATTAATTGAATTTCAAATGGATAATTCACCCAAAAATTTAAATTTGCTGTTAGTTTACTTACCCTCAGGCCAGTCAAGATGTAGGTGTCTTTTTTTCTTCAGTAGAGCAGTAAAGAAGTTTTTAGCTGAAACTGTGGTCCTTGGTGATTCATACAATGCAAGTCAATGGCAACCGTTACTTTGAGAGTCAAAAAAGCATAAATTAATACCCATGGTTCCTGACGATTCATTGAAGTCTTATGAAGCGTTCATGGATTCTTGTTGACATGTATGCATGGGAGCAAACTCGCACATGAGCTGTCACTGTTTGTTTACAACAGAAAGAGAGGACGCACATGTTATATTGTTCATCAAAGTGGTACTTACTTGTGCTTATCCTGGATGCCTCAACCTATATAAAAGGTTCAGTTTACGTTTGCATGCGCAGTCTCATTCGGGAAGATTGACTTTTCACATATACTCAACGTTTGAGCTCCTGCGCATATGTCATTATGTGACAAGAAGCTCACGTTCCAGACTGCTGTGAATGCAATCAGGACCATTTGCAAAGGCTGTGGATTACTGGTAATAATGTTGTAAATAATGTTCAGTTTCTTGCACAGATTGAGGGTGAGCAAATTACCAGCAAATTTTTATTTTTGGGTGAACCATAGGCGCCGATTTTTGTTTCTGCCGGTGCCCACACTCCATACAACCCCCAACCCCCAAGAGTAGGTTACTATAGGGCTGGGCGATATATCGCATGCGATTGTCACATGCATTTCGTCAGTAAAGACGGTTCCCTGATTACCGCAAAATCGCCATCACCTGCTTTCAAATGGAGCGCCATTTAATAGACAGAACCGTAAATCACTGACAAGCTACGCAATATCGCGTTCATTATCACAGATGAATCGCCTTCGATAATGAACGCGATATTGCGTAGCTTGTCAGTGAACTACGGCTCAGGTGATGGCGATTTAGCGGTAATCAGGGAACCGGCTTTACTGAGGAAATGCGCGTGACAATCGCATGCGATATATCGCCCAGCCCTAGGTTACTGTAGTTTTTTTCCATTCTATGGTGCACTTGATGAATGAATTAGCCTACACAAAAGGTATTCGTGTAACATGAAGAGAAACGCACGGACTGCAAATAAATTAGGCCTACCAACCAAACAAAAGCACATTCTATCCATGAGTGTTGTTGTGAGTCGCCTATATATAGCCTATTTTGGATGATCAGTAGCGTTTCACTAAATAAAATTCAATAAATACCTATTTACAATAAGCACTTAACTCAAAAATAACTATTAAATAATAAAATAACTTGAGAACTTACTGACTAACATCAGTTTAAAATGCTATCCCATGAAACAAAGGTGAATCCATAATTTCTTTACAATTTAAAGGCACACTGTGTTATTTCATCAGTCAATCGTTAAAGTCTGGTGGTTGAAAGCTGCTGGCAACGTTATATCCAGGTGAAAAGAGAATTATAGAGAAAGAATAGAGATTCACGAGTGCACAGTACAAAGTTTGCGAGCACACACATTGAATCTGATCTAGAGCAGAGCCATGGGACCACTATATTTGAAAATGTGCATCCAGTTTTGTGCTAGAATGAAAGAAATCTGCCTGCGAACAGAGAGATTTGTTACATGGATGCAGTCTTGCGTTACAATAATGTGCTCTCGACAACTGTCATTAAAATAACGCCATAGAAACTGCCTCAAATGAACTATAAAAACGAGATGAAAGTCGTGTCTGAAAGATGCAATTGTTATTGTTTTTTGGCTAAAATGAATGGAGAATATCTTGTGTTTTTCTGTGGTTGCTTGACCTTTTCCGTGGGTGCTCGAGCCACCGAGCACATACAGAAACGGCGCCTATGGGGCGAACTATGCCTTTAATTGCAAAAAGGTTTATTAGTGGTGCTTGCTAAGGCTCATACTTAGGCTTAGAGATTTGAAAGTGTTTAACTGCACTGTTTATGCTATACCTAAATCATGTTACTTATTGAGTTATCAAACTTACAATTTTCACTTGAGCTTGCAAGCATTCACCACTCAAAAATCTAGTTTTAATCTACAATCGTCCCTATCAAACTATGTAAAACCTCACACACAGAACTGCTTAGTACAGCTTGTTTTTATTGTAGTCATGGGTGCTTTTCATGATCCAGTGATCCACGTCTGGAGCCTCTGGATTTTAATCCGCCTCTAAAGAGAAATTGTAGTCGCGATATACAGCTGTAGCGTCCCGACGTGCATCTGATTCCTCATAAAGCAATCAGAAAACAGACAAGGCAATGCAAGTGCTGACAAACCATTCACAGCTGACTTACTGTACAGACACATTGTGAATTCGAAGTTTATTTGCAGACGAAAGGGAGAAGAAACAAGCTCTTACTCAGTGAAGTCTGGGATCGTCTCTGTCATGGAATATTCCAAAGACAAATAGTACAATGTAAAGTTTTACTGCACCCCATTTATCACAAGGGCAGTTCTGCGTCCGTATGCTTCCTTATGCGTTTCCTTTTCCTGTTGGAGAGCACATATGGCCTCTGTTTCTTGTTTCATTGTTTGTGTGTGTGTAATTGTTTTCTTTTGCCATTTATTTATTTTTTGCAAGATTTTTCTTCAGGATTGGACTCAAAATCCAACGTGATCTGAAATTATTCAGTCTGTTTTTCCCCAAACATATTCCAATATTTTCTGCAGAGATTTGCTGCGTTTACTTTAGTGTAAGTGTCATTTGTTTCACCATTCAGCGTAGTGACATCTCAGACCCGCGTCCAAGCACTTCTTGCCGAGGAATCCTTTTTCATTATTGCAGGATTAAATATTGATCACAGATTTAAGTGTCTGTAACAGCGACTTGTGTATAATGCATTGTGAGCACTGTCTCGAAGGAATGCATCACAGAAACCCGAAATGATTTACTTCAGAACGATTTTAAAAATCGCTTTGCACTTTTACATGGGTTAGATGAAGATATTAGGACTTTAAATGTGTTCAAATTAATTATTTTCATGATATGCTAGTTAATTTATCAAAATCACAGTTAATGGGATATATGGATCCATCCAGTGGTCCAATTAGAGCTGTTTGAATTATACATCATTATTAATGTATAGAGCAAAGCCTTCATATGTCAGACTCAGGCCAGGAAGACCCTGTTCCTCACATCAGTCTTGAGATGGTGGTAAAGCCTGAGAGACCAGCAGCCCACTTGCTTAATCTTGATTTATTCGTACAGTAAAGCCTGACATCCTGAATTGGTACTAATATTTATATAAATGTAAATTGAGGAATATTAGCCAGAGTACTTCAGCTTTCCTATGGGCCTATAAGTCATGCACTGAGCGTGTCGTTTACGTGTGGTCTGTGTACCGTGAGGATTGCGGTGAGCCAACAGCAGACGAGGACCTCCAGACCTGCCAGGTGGTTATTGATGGTCAACACTCTCGGTGAGGAGTGTAATACTTTTAAAATCTCATCATTTACTCCCAGACACATTCATTCCCAAAGGTTTCATCAAGAAAATTAATCCCAAGGCCTTTCAGATCATAAATTTACCCCCATCCACACAAATATTTTCCTTCAGTCATCTCAGATATTGTGAGATTTATACAAGGAGGCGATTTTAAAGCGTTATAAATGGCATAAGAGGTTTTATTTTTAAAGGTACACTTATGTAACTTTTGGCTCTCAAGCGAGTAAAAAACAAAACTGAATGCATTTTGCTGAAAAACATTGTTTTGGTTGTGCTTTGGCTCTGTGTGACTGTGTGGAAGAATATCCTACTGCTCATAAATCATTCACTACTAGGCTTAAGAGATATAACCAGTTTAGATGGATCTCAAGCTGACTACCTGAAGATGTTACTGCAGTTATACCCATTAATAGATACGGTACTTCCTTGAAAATAAATTCTAGCACAATGCTAAACCAACCATAATGAAATGACCCTTCACAATAGATAATGCTTTACAATGAACTATAAAGATAACTATAACTGCATCCTCACCAATGAACAATAACAGTCTGTTTATTCTAAGCTCACTTGCTGCGGTTTCAAAGTGTGTACAACATGTTTTTGCTGTTCTTGTTGCAGTTACACAGCTTTAACCAGCAGATGTCATCAGAACTGTATCTTTATTGTTGTGTTTATAGTTATAGTTCTTGGTGTGAACGGGCCTTTAGAGAGCTACATATGGCAATTTTTCTATTCAGTAAGATACCTCACTGATGTGCTGAGTAATAAAAAACCCGTCTCCTCATCACTTTTACAATATTTGAAATCCTTCAGTTCCCACCATCTTCGAAAAGCAAAGCCTGTGTTGATTCTAGTTTTGTTATGAGCTCTGTCGCATTCACTACCCTCCTCCTTGTTCATTTTTTAAAGTTAGACATCAACCTTCTTGGTATTCCTCAATCAATTTATTATAAATAATGTAACAAGAAAAAAATCATACAATTATAAAAGAGTGCCTATTTTTGTATTCATTTTTTGTAAAAATTGTATAGGGTCGCTAACGACCCGAGGTGTGTATGAGTGTATGTATATTTTTTCTGCACAACAATAATTGAATCTTAGATGATGGAATAAGTGCAATTCACCTTTATTCCACAAGGTGGCAATGTCTGATACACAATGCTGAAGTGATTCAGACAGAAAACAAAATAATAAGAAAAACATGAAATGGCTCAGCGATTTACTGCAGAGCAAGTACTGAACGCAATCAAATATGACTGTAACTGTCACTGGATGGATCTGGTGAAGCTGTTAGCGATCGAAATATTGATTTTGAAGATGTTGAAAATTATATAGTTCTGAGAATACGTTTGAGGTCACGAATGGGCTCATATTTGTGACCTCAAACATAAAACTAGCCTATTATTTGCTGAATTTACTGGGAAAAGATGATGGCATAAAACATCTGCTCAAATGTAGCCCTTTCAAGCCCCAAAAGGTAACAAAATACGATTTATTTGATTATTCTGTAATTGTTACTCTAATATCAGAGGAGTTTTATGTTATCATGGCAGGTAGAGATCTCTAACCTATGCCACTCCCACATGCATCAAAGTAGCCAGAGGAATCTTTCTTTATTTACAGATATGAGGAGACACGCACAGGCAAGTGCTAGTGATGGGAAGTTTGGTTCTTTTCCGCGAACCGGTTCTTTCGGACAGTTCGATTCAATAAACTGGTTGAAAAAAAACGGTTCACCGGTTCTTTTACGCTCTGACGTAATGACTTCATCTGATGATGTCGTCTATCGCGGGCCGGGATGAAAAAACTTAACACATTCAAATATAGTCAGTAAGTCAGTAATCATAACATCAGTCAGCTAAAACATTATAATCTGAAGCGTTTCTTACAATTTAGTTTTGCATCTAAAGCATCTAAACACATGACATATACAGGCAGTGATGTGCAAACAAAGTTTTACAGTTATAAAGTGAATAAATGAGTCTTCATCAGAGCAGAAACCATGATCCTCTTACATTACGATTTATTCGTAATTAAATAAATTTACGTTTCGCCAGATTGGCCCCTCATTCGAGTCCTTTCGTAGCATCAGTTGTCTTAGTTAGCCGGTGCTGTGACAGTCATTACTGTTCGGTAGCTTCAGAGCACACGCTGAATCACGCATGCGCAGTATCATCAGCTCATTGGTTCTCAAATTGGACACATCCGAAAGAAGCGGTTCTCGGTTGTGTACTGGTGATCCGAAAACCGTTGCAACCGGTTCTACTCGAGAATTGAGATTCAAGAACCTCGAGAGCGATTCAAAAGGAGTCGCTTGTTTGCTCTCGCTGTAGTTTGATTACATCATTTTTTTATCTTTATATCACTTTGTTTAGAAATTAAATAAGCTGTCCATGGATTATCTATGAAACAAATAATTGTTTCCAATCTTTAAAAAAAATTAGCTGCACAACTTTCAATATATTGCTTTTTAAATAACATTAACATAGAAAAATAAATTTGTAGAACTATTTCTGAACATTAGTTTGATCTGTGTACAAAATATTATGTTCATGTTGGCATGTAGTTTATTATGTACAGTATTATGTACAATATTTTATGCTATTAATCTGCAATGGTGTATTTGGAAAAGCACAATAAACTTTTTGCATTTTGAATTAAGTCATAAACATATGTTTTATATTATCACACTGTCCGATGTTCAACAAAACTTGACTAACGTGCTTTTCGTCCACTTGAAAAGTTAAACGCATGCGCAGTATCATCAGCTCACCGGTTCTCAAATCGGACATGTCCGAGAGAAGCGGTTCTCTCTTCACAGCAGGTTAAGTCTTTGTACTGTTGGAGTAACTGAATAACTCCGGGATGTTGGTTTATTTCGAGAGGTAGTGTCAGGCACGTCAAAAAGTGAGTAACTGTAACGCTAATTTGTGGATTTGTGTTTGCTACTCGAACTGTTTGGAACGATTCAGACCGATTTGGTGAACTGGTTCAACCGGTTCACTGAAAAGAACCGGTTAAAAAGAACGATTCGTTCGCAAACCGGACATCAGTGTTGTATGTACACAATTTCTCGTAAAAACCACCCCGACAGGTCTAAAATATAAATACTTATAATAGGCTTACCATATTGAATAAGAGTAAGACAAAACATGTTTTGGAAGAAGGACTGATTATGTATTGACTCATTATTTAAATTGTGTTCATTTTGAACAAAAAAGTTAAATGGGGTACCTTTAAACTCCACAAAAGGTTGAAGATGATGTCTGTGGAACCTTCTAGATTTTTTTTTTTGATTGTTTTTGTGTGTGTGTGTGTGTGTGTGTGTGTGTGTGTGTGTGTGTGTGTGTGTGTGTGTGTGTGTGTGTGTGTGTGTGTGTGTGTGTGTGTGTGTGTGTGTGTGTGTGTGTGTGTGTGTGTGTGTGTGTGTGTGTGTGTGTGTGTGTGTGTGTGTGTGTGTGTGTGTTATTGTCTCACTTGGATTGCAAGTGTAAGGTAGTTCACATACACAACACAAACACCAATGTTCAAGAGTGTGGAGTGTTGTGCTGTTGCTGAAACACAGGTGCATTGTGGGGATGTAGGTTTAAGTCGAACACATAAGACTCTCTCAACACACTGCAGATTCCCTTAATCTCATGGATTGGGTGATATTGATGATTTAGCAGATCTGCCCACTATCCAACAGTCACAGGGGGCTCTGCTGGACTGCAGACATGGCAGCACTGGAAACTCATATGTGTACAAAACAACACATTTTTGACATACAGAAAATCTTCTTTTGAAGTGTTTCCACATGCTGCTTTCAAACAGCCTTTTTTATCCAGCACAGAGGTGGCACAGTAAATGCATTTACACTTTAAACTGGTAGACAATGTATCAGTCACCTGAATCCTGATCTCATGCCCACTAGACAGAAAAAAAGTATTGTTATTATCATTGTCGTAATAGATCAGGTGCTGAGGAAAAAATTATTTACAGGAACAGTATTGCCAAAATGTGTATATGATGTTGACATCGATTTAAGATTTAGGGGGATTTTTTTAAATGCAATTGATATTAAAAGAACATTAGATAGGACATTTTACACCAAGTTCAAATAGCCCACCTTGTTGGCACAGGCTATTTAAACTAACTCCACCCACCAGTGTCTGACTGACATAATTACAAAAGAAATCCTGCTTATAACAGGATCAGTGGCGTGGAGAATAAAGCGGGTGGCATTAGCTTTTGAGTTTAAATCAACCTTTTTCCAAACTAATTTTTCTCCTTTTTCCCATCACATATTATTTTGGAAAGGCGTTTACTTTCATTTTTTAAAAAGTGTAAATAAATCCCTAATGTGTATTTAATAGTGGGACTAAAGTGTTTAAAGGGTAGGGTTAGAAGGGCTTTAGAGATAGGTAATGTCCCAATAAGGCAGCATCCATTTATGATTTTAATGAATATAATCAAATACACTGAATATGCTGTTATTATTGCACAGTTTTATAATATACTACAATACACTTAGGTGCACATAGTATCTGCCGCTATTTACACTTAGAGTTAATAGCATTTGTCGGCAAAGTTTATCAAATGTTTACAATAAAACGTCATGCTTTCTAAACGATGCACTGGCAAAGCAAAAGAATTCCTTTTTTTTTTCTTTTTTTTTTTTTTTTACATGTGCTAGATGAACATTTTAGGACTGGGATATGCTAATTAATTTCTCAAATTAATCACAGCTGATGAAATATATATCAATTTACTTCATCTCATTCTTCCCATTCTTTGTTATTGTTCAGTGGCATGAGGGAAATCCTGAAATTTAGCATATTGTTCAGGCAGGAGTGCGAGTGTCTGTCGTAAAGGTTTTACTGTATAATTCATATTCCAGTCATTATCAGCAAAGCGAGGTCGCAAAGGGCACGTGATAAGTGACCTCTCTCCGTCCGAGCTCCGCATGTGTAAAAAAAGGACGGCGTAACTTTAAGCTTGTCTCATTCTTAATGAAAACGGTGAGTTGCAACGGCCTCTGATCTTGTGTTTTAGTCAAATAGAACTCTACGCTTGACTGACAGCTCTGATCTAAAGCATTTAAGTGCAAGTTTTGATCTCTCTGCCTTTGATTAAAACTAATGAGCTCATTTAATTCAAAATGGGAATCTCTGATAAGAGAAATAAGGTTGATGTGATTGGATTAGAGAGGCGAATTAAACTCTTAGAGTTGAAGTTTGTGCTTATATAGTGTATTAAAAAGCTGTTGGCATATTCTTGTGTGTTAGATGATGAGAAAAATTTCATAGTAATTCATATTTAATCAGAAGAAATGAAATGACTAAATATAACATGGCTCTGCCTTTTCCCCAGAGTGATAAAGGACTAGTTAGATTTTAAATGACATTTAATTCATGTTCTCAGAGAGAGAGAGAGAGAGAGAGCGAGAGAGAGAGAGAGAAATGGGAAATATAGCAGTCCAAACCCACAACCATTTTAGAGTGTCTTCAACTATACTTTTATGTCCCATGGGTCGACTTTATTAAAACAGACTTTGTTTTTTGTCCACTTAACAAAAGTTCACTTAAAAACTTTTTTTATTGCACCTTCATTTGTTTTTGTTACTTTCAATCCAAATTCCTTTTATATATAGATTTTATTCTTGTCCAACTTTCAATCTTGAACTATGAAATTTTCAATTTTATTACTATGACTGATTTGAAAAAATATAACTAGTATAATATATATGTATACCATACCTGTCAAAAGTTTATGTTTTTGAAAGAAGTTTATTATGCTCCTAAGAAGCTGCATTTTTTTATTCAGAAATACAGTACATACTAATATTACGAAACATTATTGCAATTTAGAATAACTGGTTTAAATTTTAATAAATAAAAAAAATAAATAATCCTGTAATGACAAAGCTGAATTTTCAGCATCATTACTCCAGTCTTCAGTGTCACATGATCCTTCAGAAATTATTCTAATATGATGATTTGCTGCTCAAGAAACATTTATTATTAGAATTATCAATGTTGAAAACAGTTTTTGCTAAAAAAAAAAGCTTGTGGAAACAATGATACCATTCAAAAATTTGTGGTAAAACTTTAAAAAAATACAAATAAAAAAAAGAGAGAAAATAATATTTTTTATTCATTAATGATGTATTACATTGATCATAAGTGAAAGTGAAGATATTTATAATGCTACAAAAGATTTCTGTTTTATAAATGCTTTAATAACTGTAATAAAGTTAATAAATGCTATTCATTGAACTTTCTATCCTTGATAATAAGAAGAAATGTTACCTGAGCAGCAAATCATCATATTAAAATTATTTCTGAAGGATCATGTGACACTGAAGACTGGAATAATGATGCTATAAAAAGAAAATTCAGCTTTGTTATCACAGGAATATATTACATTTTAAAATATATAACCACTTGGTTAAAAAAAAAAACAGTTAAAAATATTCTTTAAATAAATGCAGCTTTGGTGAGCAGAAGGAAGAAACTTTTTTTTTTTTTTTTTAAATACATAAAATTATGTTTCCAAACTTTTGACAGATACTTTAAATATAACTAGTGAGAGTGTGAAAAGTTTGTCTTAATAGAGTTTATTTTTGCTGGACGCTACACCTCCTCTGATGCCTGTTTGTAACATGTTAAATGTCAAGACAAGTTAAAATTTGCTATTAATTAGGCTCTAATCAAGCGTGTTACAGCAAATTAGCAGAACCTCCGTTGTTCGTCAGGTGTCCTTGTGTTAAGATCAAGGCTAGAAATCTTTTTTTTTTTCGTTCTCATCTGGTAACAGTTGCATTATAGTATGAGAAATATATCATTAATAATATTTAAATACATATTATATTGTAATTACAGTTTTATGTTTTGTGAAGCAAATGTCAGTGGTGTTTGCACATGCATAGCTAGGGTGATTTCTTTCTTCCTGGGTGATTCCTTAATAAACCAAGTTTGTTAAAGTGCTCTCTTCTTAATTTTCCCATTTCCTAATTTACACATTCCTTTGAAGGCAAATACATCTAACACCAGCTTCGGGAGGTTTATTCATTTGCTATGTAGCGTTTTAAAGCAATTATGTTTGTCAAGGCTCCGCTTCATGCTGTTAGTAAATACAATTAAAACATTGTCAAAGTTTGATTAGCACCTTCCCCCTTATCAGGTTGTGTTGTTTCATTAACTGTCTACCAAGAGGTGATAGAAACTCAATGAGAAGTTATTGCACATCATACTCACTAAAGCAGTCTAATGCGTCTCTGTGAGTTGTGTTTTGTTTTAGAGTTGTAATAGGATGTTTGTTGTTTGTTTCCGCAGTGGAGTCGAGCAGCCCTAGTCTTCTGTCGCCGGATAACTCTCTAGAACGTTCCTTCTTTGTCCGTATGAAGTCCACACTCACCAAGAGAGGCGTCCACATCAAGTCCTCTGGATACAAGGTAAAACTGGGACGTGGATGATTGTTCTCACTTCAGTCTTGCATTATATCAGATGTCATATTTAGTGGTGGAATTATATATGTGTCATGGCCAGGCAAAAAAATTTGGCCAGTATTTGACGCTTTGATATTGTATTTTTATTATGTTTTCAGCATTGATAATAATAAGAAATGAGCAGGAAATCAGCATATTATTATAGGATCATGTGACACTGAAGACGTGAGTAATGGTGTAAAACGATAAAAAGATATATATTAGTGACCCCAAACTTTTGAATTTAATGTTTGTTGGCATGATTTATAATTGTGTACTATTGTAATAATGAATCCAGGACCAGTGATTAGATGCACTTAGTACTAGCTAATACTACTGATAAAGCAGATCACCGAAGGTTGTACTTTAGTGTCAATCAGATTGTAAATAGAGAAGTAGATGATTGTTTGGATGTGTTTTTGAGTGAACGACTGAGATCCAAACCCCCCTGCTGCATCCATCTGGACATAGATTGGATGCAAATAAGCGTGAAGTCGGGGAGCGCACTAACCCATAGCATAAATATTCACACATGCACATTCGCATATATTAGCAGCCAGACAAGGACACTTCTTATTGCATTTACTACAAAATTAAGTCAATATTTGTGTTGTTACATAATACAAAAGTATGAATTTTGCATACGGCGCGCCGGCATTAGGTGATAGGTGCGCATCATGGCTGTTTATATCTCCTCTTCACTCTGGAGGTCAAATCAAAGTGAATTCTTCTCCAGCTTAAAGCTGTCTTTTCTTTTTTTGCCAAGGCGTCTCGGCCCCCGGCTCAGTTAATGCACTCATGTAAAAGCTCTCTATCATTACTTGTGCCGTATCGCATTTCAAAAGCACTCCAGAGAATCCCTAGGAACAGATGAATCTTATTTCTTATGTATACCTATTCTATATTCACCGACGCGGTGACGGGCGGGGGAAAGAAAGAGAGAGAGCATTGTGTGCTGAACCATGAATTATAAAAATTGATCCCTTTGTTATGTTGGCTTGTATTAAATTGAGATATGCTATGCGGCTGCCTCTCGCTGCGGCCGCGGTGAACCCTTGCCATGTCAGTTTGCATTTAGCAGCCTGAGCATATTTAATGTTTTGCCAGAGCTTATGATGTTCTTGCCAAGAGCACTCCTGCAGCAATTCACCAACGAGTCTCTCTTTGTGGCAATTACTTCAAAAGTTTTATTTTCCAACCAACTTTTGATGCCCCTCGCTTTGGGCTTCAGTAGAATCATTTCCATTTTGTATGCTTTTAATATGACTCAGTGTTTATTTATTGAAAGACTCACAGTTATAGAGATATGTGGAGATGGATGTGTATTCTGGAGGCAGCGTGTGTTTTGTGCGGGCTGGCGCTCTCTGGTGTGCCTCTCTGTTTACGAGAATCCGTGCATGGGTTTGATATGGGCCGTAATTGGACATCACCTTCTGATCGCAGTGTGCTGTGATGTCTTATTGAAGCTCGGCAACAGCTGCATCAAGTGCGTTTGCCTTAGTTTATCTGTCTGATGCGCGCTCGCGTCATAATACAGTCGACGTTTTGCCAACTTTCATTTCTCTAAGAATACCTATTCAACCAGTTTCAATGCTGTTGCATGCTGCTTTTATTAACAGTTATTAGCTGAAATATTTGTACAATGAAAAATGGTTGGAAACATGGGCATTCTCCTCAACTACCACCTTTAAACCACCTAAATTCTAGAAAATAAAAGGTCGTGACTGTTATTTGTCAGCTACTCAACTACTAATTCTGGAGAACTTTAGAGAGGAAAAAAAAATCAAGCATGCGCATTCCAGAAAATATTCTTTTTGCTGTTAAAATAAAAAAATATAAGCCCAAAGTAAACCATGCTTGAAAAATTTTCTCACCGAATACGACATCATTGAACTTTACAGTCATCTTTAATTAGCCCCTGATTTGAGATGGCTTTTGAATTGTGTGAAGTTCAACAAATTCTCTCAACTCTAAACCAGGAGAAACACTCTTTTTCATTAACTGTGGCAGTCCGTCGTTCCTAGGGTTTGGGTTTGCTTGTCCCTCAGCGGAAACATACAAAGCATCAAAGAGCCCCACCGGCCTGAGCACTCGGTGACTTCGGGGCCGAGACTGTCTATATGAATGATGCTAATAGCATCTCACCAATCTCTGAGGTGAACCAATGAAAGGATAGTGTCAGAAGTTTAAAACACTACAAAAACAATCCCCTCCAGGTTTCCCTTGGTGATTAAAATAGATGGATCCAAAAAAGAACTTTGTTACCGATCTAGTCAATGCATCCTCTGGGCAAAACGAGCTACAAAAGACTTTAAAGCATTACAAACTTTAAAGCCAGGCAAAAAGTAATTAGTTCCTCTGCCTTTGTTATCTGTTGATTATTTCAGAAAGAAATTGTGCGTTTTGAGTTTTTTAATATTTTATGTATATAACTGGTACAAGAACCTGAGAATCTTGGTTTGGATCTTGGTCAAGTGTACAGAGTACATATACTGGATTATCAAAGAGCTTTGTCTGTTTTCTGAGTTCAGCCCGCTTTAAAATGGAGGTGGATAAAGATCGGTTGGCCCGTTTTTTTATACTAGCCATGTTCTCTGATCCGTGTAGAGAAGGACTGCACAGAGGTTATTTGACTTCATCTGGTTTATTTTCTTTTATCTTTATACTGTGGTTTGATACTTACTATAGGGTTTTCGTGTAATTGAGGAGACAATTGCATCTGATCTGTTCATAATTTTCCGCTTTGTGTCCTCTTCAAGGTTATCCACATTACCGGCAGGCTGCGGATAAGAATGGCATTAACACACAGTCGTTCGGTACCCAATCAAATCATGGGAATGGTTGTGGTGGCACACGCACTTCCTCCGCCAACCATCAACGAGGTTCGGATCGACTGCCAGATGTTTGTTACACGGGTCAATATGGACCTCAACATTGTCTACTGTGAAAACAGGTAATACTCTTTATATAATATGTTCAGTCCAGTTTTACTTGACTAATGTTCATCTCTAACGCCTGTTTCACACATTATCCGTCTGCAGTGCGTATGCGTTGCGTATTTTTTTACGCACCCATGTTAACGTATTAGAGCGTTCACACTGCACGCGGTTGCGGTCCGTCATTGCGTTCCAGGAGCGGTGCGTCTGCAGCAGTGCAGCGATCGTTTACGTACCGAGTCTATTTTTGCTGTACTGCAAGTGCAGCACAGCAGATTGTGTGTGGGCAAAATGAACATGGATTGACCTGAAATTGTAAAAAAAAAAAGAATTTATGCACATTTAAACTACTTTGTATATTAAGTACATTACATAAAGGATTTTTTTTTTTTTTTTTTTTTTTGATTTAACGCCATGCCAGCAACAAGCTATATTCATGCCAAAAGGAAACATTTCAATTGAACATGGATTGTTGGATACACAGTTCAGTTGTATCATTTCAAAACAATAATTTTATTTTTAAAAAAATGAACCGTGTTTACTTGCATAATGCGATCAGATATGTTTTTCCCCATCGTTGGAGGGAAACTCGCATCCCAGCAGGCAATGACGTGACTTGGGTAAAGTTGGTTTTATATTCACACATTCGGACATCCGTATTCAGTAGCCTTGTTAATCACACTACATTGGACATTCAGTGGACATTCACAAGTAAATATGCCATTAAAACAATACTTGACTATTTTGATCGACTGTGAAAAAATGTTGTAAGTTGACAATCGTTGGTTGTCAATATCATGTCGCTGCTTAAAATTCGCAAACATTTAATTTATTGCACATTTATTGGAAAGTCTGAATTTATCAGAAGTCCGAATGTGCGAATATAAAACCAACTTTACCCAAGTACGTGACAGGCGGACCTAAACCAACCTATTCAAAAACAAGGTGACATGGATGACACTCGTCTCATCGTTGAGGTGGAAAAACATAAAATTCTGTGTGACCCGCAGAATGTATTGTATAAATATTTGAATGCGAAAGAAAAGGCTTGGGAAGCAGTTTCGTTGACTGTTGGTGTCGACAGTAAGTTTTCAAATCTTTGTGTCATGTTTACGTGTACTAAACTACTCCAGCAACTGTCAATATATAAGCGTAATGAATATAACTTTACGCACTGCAAACGTGTGCTGTGTGAAAGCACAATGGCCGCTTCCTGCTTCAGCAACACATACGCACTGCATACGGACCGCACATGCACTGCAGACGGATTATGTGTGAAACAGGCGTAAGAGGGCAACAGTTTCACATTGTCCTTATTTTGCAAAGCTTATATGCATTGCCTAGTACTGTGTGCAGTTTGAATGAAGAGATTTTTTTATCTGCCCTAAAGAATGATAAATGGTGCAAAAAGAATTTCAATTTCGGCTGCTTAGGAGTTCAAAATATGACATTATTGTAGAACTGAAGGATCAGCGGGTGAAAATGTGTTTTGCTAGAGTGGATAATCAGCCACACAGTAATGTTCATATGCAGTTCATTATAGAGCTGATAGTGATGAGTTCTGCTTAAACGCAATCCCAGAATGACCTTGTTTCAATATCTATCGCTCGTTTGAAAAGCCGGCCAAGAAAAAACCCTCTTTTGTACTTACAAAACATCTGTGGTTCCACTGCTGCCCCATAAAATGAGAACATCTTAATTTGGCCTGGCTTGAAAGGAAATATCATATTAGTTTTATTAGTTTTATTTATATCTCTGGGATTGAAGTCATCCCAGCGTCTGCTAAAATTTTTACCACTCCCCTGCACTTAACATATTTATGAGAGAATGGAATCGGGCCAAGTCTATAGCGGAGTTATCATCACAGCAAAAGCCTGCTTTAAAATGGAGGTGGATAAAGATTGGTTGGCCATTTTTTTTTATACTGGCCATGTTCTCTGATCCGTGTAGAGAAGGACTGCAGGTTAGAGTCAAATAATGTCTTAAAATACGCTGCTAATAGTATTTGCCCAACTGAAAGGCATTTTTTATGGTTTTAACCACCTGTTTTTATCAAATTTTCAATACTTCAGTGATAATTGCTTTTAGATTTAGCAAGCAGTTGGTAAAGCTACAGTAGGTCAGAAAATATTACGTCTATAATGAAAACAGGCTGACAGCTTGCCATCACAGATGGAAACCTTTTTAATGAATAAAATCTGGTGCACTTTATATTTAGCTTACAGAAGGGCTGGGAAATCAGAATCTCCTTATCAGTGAGGTTGACTCGAAACCAATCAGGGCCACGTTTCCCAAAAGCATCATAAGCCAAAGTGGATTGTAGAACCATTGCCACCAATGGTCTCTGTGATCAACTTGGCTCACAATGCTTTTGGGAAACGCAGCCCATGTCGTTGCCCTATTTTGATCTGTCATTGACTGGGAGGAGATGATAACCCACAGTAAGTGGACTGCTCCACTTTGCATATTGATGTTGGCTTTATTGGATCAGAACAGTGCAGAAATATAATTGGTTCTTATAAATAGCTATAATTTGCTGCTGCTAAAGCTAATGGTTGATTACATTGTGGGTGAATATTGAAGTCAGTCACAACACTTTTTTTTTTCCACAATGTGTTCACAAGATTTTCAATGGACAAAAAAGATGTATCAAGAGTCTTGATTTGAGTGACTACTTGATCAAACTGCTTAAAAATAGTGGAAAAAACAAAATGGTGTCAATTTTGATTTTATGTTGAAATAATCCTTTCTAGAATCAGCGACTACATGGACCTGACACCTGTGGACATCGTAGGGAAGAGATGTTATCACTTCATTCATGCAGAGGACGTGGAAGGCATTCGGCAAAGCCATTTAGACTGTGAGTATCTACTCAGAAATCCATCCAATCAATCTGTGCAGCCACCCAACAGTGCCAAAAACTACAGAATGGTTGTTAAAGAGCAAGATTCAGTGTCCTTACATGCTTTAGCGGGACTCATTGATCATTGGTCAATGACATCCTGAGAGCACACTGTGTTACGTGCCAAAGCTGGTGTAATGTGTTCACTGCAGCACTTCAGCGTAATGGGACAGCAGTGTGACAGGCAAGATTATCCATGCTAGCGGTTCTTCTTATAACTGTCCATGAAGAACCATTTCCCTCTGCCAGACAGGTAGGCGAGCGCACGTCTTCCAAACAAGCCCCGTATCGCTCGCGAGGCACAGAACGCGGCTGAGAATCTCTGTTCGTTTGACAGTCTTACACATTTCACTCCTCCTTTCAGATTAACTTGCTCCTCTCAATGTACAGACGCCACATTTCGAGTGCATTTTTATGTCATGTAGTATTCATCTGGCCCGATCCACCGCTGCAGAGCTCTTTGAAGGTTCCTCAACCTTTTGCACGCGCTGCTTTCATTGCGCTCGGCAGGAGGGCCGCTGACCGTCTGGAGGAGCGTTCATGCTGTTTGAATATCCTAAATCATCTGTTAAGTGTGTTTTGGCAGCACACCTTTTCCGCTCCCCTCCACCACCATGGCAGAAATTCAAAGCGTCATTGAGAGCGGCGTAGCGTTTCATACAGTAAATGTGTGTGCTGCTCTACAGCAGGCAGCTTGCCATTATTTAAGTAGTGAGGGTTGAGGCACAGAAAGAAGAGGAGGAGGGGGATAAATCCCTCGTTTTATTAGGTGTTTGCAGAGGAGGGCGGGTGTCCTTGGGGCTGGCAAGGGAATTTGGAGCTGTCTGATTAGATATTGGGAGTTCAACTGAATTAGAGCGCAATTACCACTGTATTGCACTGTCCCTTTGCCTTAAAAAGCCACCAGATTGGGTCCATTAGACCTTGATTTGAAACACAGCGGAGGCAGAGGAGAGAGGACTGAAGCCCTGGATTGCACTGATAGCAGAGAGAGAGAAAGAGATGGTGTGAAAGGAGAGAGAGGAATAGACACTAAGAGAGAACTGCACATCCCCAGCTACCCCTGGTTTCTAACCATCTATTACGCATTAGCGTGGCGGCAATCAACATAAATCTAGCCGCACTGCGAATGGCCGGTCATGTTGCTGCAGTAGAGAGCGGATAGGGTTGCCGTTACTGCATTTTACTTTGCACGTTTATGCTCCGTATGATAAAATGTGGTTAGCTGGTTGAAAAAGTGTTTGAAATCTATTCATAATTTAAAGAAGTTCAACTACAGTCGAGTGATGCTTTTAAAAAAAACAATTAAGCTACCATGCAGTGACAGTGAATCTATTCATGAGGCAATGTACATGCCCACGCACAATCTTACATTGATTATTCTGAATAACCTGGCAACATTTAAGGTCATGTAAATGCATTAAAGTTTGGTAAAAGTCAAACACTTTATGCAAATAATGATGAGCGTACCTAGATTTCACATCTAATGTGAACTTTTTTGTTTTAGGAACAATCATATTTTAATAGTTGTCATCATCCTTGTTCAAATAAATGACCATTTGATATTATTTTGTGTGCTATAAGAGCTATATTTATCTAGTACAAAAACAATCTCAATCTCAATTTGAGCAGATAAACTTACACCAATAACTAATACAACTAGAAAATGGTAGATAAATGTGTTGAATTGATTCAGTAAGTTCCTTCAAATGAGAGAGAGCACAGATCTGATTATTGCTAATTATTCCTTGCTGCTTGTAGTTTTACTCCCCAACACGGGTTACAGAAAGACTAGCACAGCTAAATGCATTATGATGACGTGTGTGTCATCTCAGCTTCTATCAAAGCCAGATCTTCAGGTGTCTGCATGAACAAGATGTGCGTGACTAAGAAGCAGATACACCGATCTCCCGCTGATTGCTAATCAGACACTGATATCAGATCACACAGGGCCATCAGATTGGTTAGAGCCCGGGATAAGAGGGATGATGTCAGTCTGGTCAAACCTCTCGGCAGATCTCTGCTGCAGATGCAATGACGTGTGCGGCGCAGAGAAGATGTTTCCTTTGGCTTGAGTGCATGTGATCGTGTTCTAAATGTGTTGGGATGTATGATATATTACTGATGCATATTGTAGAGTTCATAGGCCACTGCTCAAGTGTTTAAGAGCTTGATGGAGCAGATCTGTTCAAATTGAGCACCTTGACCTACAGTTGCTTAAAGAGCTGTTAATCCTCCTTTATAAAATGTGAAGTTCAGACAAAATTCTGAAGTGGTTAAAAAGTCCTGTTAAGTTACTTGACAACCATAAAAAACCTACAGTTTGGCTTATGAACTTAATTAATTGACAGAAGAATTGTTTATTGATCATTAATATTACTTGAATTCCTTTTGCTGTTACTGCCATTTTATAAAAGCAATAAAGCACTCAAGGTTGTCCATAACAGAGGTTTTAACTACAGTCAAGGTAAACTCACTGTACTGCACAGCCTCTCATGGCCTTTTTACTACTTTTAGGACATGCTGAAACATGAACTGTCATCTATTTGTTTAACGTCTTCATTCTTCTAACTGGATAAAAATTAGCTCTAGCTTACTGAAGGAAAATTAGAAAGCCGACTGTGGTGCTCATGAAGCATTCGAGAGCAGGTGTTTTATATGGGCAGAAATGCATTGTGACAGCTCTGACCTCACCTGTGTCAGCTTCAGAACAGGACCAACACGGCTTAAATTAATAAAAGACACTGTGTTACACGACTACGTATAATACTCACCGCATAAATGCTCCGCGCGTGTGTGTGTTTTTACCAGCTGAGAAAGAGAGCGAGAGAGAGACAGAGGTGGGAAACGATGGCTCACAGAAGTGTGGAGAAACCCCAGGAGACTGAAGCTCTGTGCCTGAAGGCAGACTACAAGAGCTGGTCTCTGAAGAGTAGTTCAAACTGACTTTAATGAAAAACTCCCTTCACTCCTTATTGTGCTTGAAGATAGACTCCACAGCTGCGGAAAAATACACCTGCTCTAACACCCATCGCATGTACCGTTGACAATGTTTCTTCAGGTTTCTTCCATAATGCATTCAGAGTAAATATGAAATAGATGTTTCTGTACCCATGGATATACTGTATTTACATCAGCAGCGATTCATTTGAATGTATTGTTGTTGTAATGTAATGTTAAAGGAACACTCCACTTTTTTTGAAAATAGGCTCATTTTCCAACTCCCCTAGAGTTAAACAGTTGAGTTTTACCGTTTTCGAATCCATTCAGCCGATCTCCGGTTCTGGCGGTACCACTTTTAGCATAGCTTAGCATAGTTCATTGAATCTGATTAGACCATTAGCATCGCGTTTAAAAATGACCAAAGAGTTTTGATATTTTTCCTATTTAAAACTTGACTCTTCTGTAGTTAAATCGTGTACTAAGACCGACGGAAAATAAAAAGTTGCGATTTTCTAGGCTGATATGGCTAGGAACTATACTCTCATTCAGGCGTAATAATCAAGGAACTTTGCTGCCAAATCAAAACTCTTTGGTCATTTTTAAGCGCGATGCTAACGGTCTAATCAGATTCAATGAACTACGCTAAGCTATGCTAAAAGTAGTACCGCCAGAACCGGAGATCGGCTGAATGGATTCGAAAACGGTAAAACTCAACTGTTATCTCTAGGGGAGTTGGAAAATGAGCCTATTTTCAAAAAAAGTGGAGTGTTCCTTTAATGTAAGGTTTAGCCAAGGTTGTCAAGCAGCTCTAACTAGTCTGACTTCTGTCCCATTGGCTGGGCTTCTCAACCAGTGCATGGCCATAAACAGCAAGCTTTGACGAGTTAGAAACTGGATTTATCTGGAATTTACAACACTGGGACATCTTTAAAACCACCAGATGATTGCATCTTTACGTGTAGCTATTCTAAATGCCTTGAAACTGTGATAGTGTTTTGAAAATATTGATTGATATATTGGCCAACATGTTGACTTCCTCTGCTGGTGAAGTTTCGCCATTTGACCCAAAGAATACATGTTAGAAACCTCCAATTCACTTGTCCAGCCAAACCCTGCCTAGGTGCCGCAGATCTGCATGTCTGCTCTCTCATTCATAAAAGGCTTGTCTTTACAATAATACCCCAGTGGACTGCAAGGACTTTTCCATAAAGCAATTTCACGGGTGTAAATTACTTACTTTTATATGACAGTGACACCCTCTACCCCTCCTGCTGGAAGTGAGGCCACGCTGGGTAAAGGGTATCTGAAAGGTAGCTGCTATTATGGAAGGGATCCAAGTGATTTAACAGAACTGAAGGACAGAGGCCCTGGCGCAGAGAGAGCGAGAGAGATAGAATGAGAAAGAACGGAAGTAGAGAGGGAAAGAGACAGAGAGAGAGAGAGATATCGTCCTGCAGGCTTGCCCGAGGCTCCAGGAGAAGGCAGGCAGATTAAAGAGGCCGTATTCCTTTTAAAGCCTCCAAAAGCAGCCAACGACTCCTGCACCGGAAAAAAAGGGATACAGAAAGTGAAGAGCGAGGAGGGGGAGAGAGAAAGGGGGTGGCTTCATTACCACTAAATCAATAACTCAAGCAGCCCCTGATTGATTTAATGGCAGCGTAACTGAAAGGGGGTTAAAAAATAAGCCTCACCTGTACAGACGTGGTGCCGGGCGGAGCCGAGAGGGCCAGCACATCAAATGCAATGCAGATGAGATCAGGTTTAAAGGCAGAGGGAAAAAATGTCCTGGAAACTTGTAGACAGTAATGAGGGTTTAAAGGGACCGCTCAGACTCGTGTATTCACAGATGGGGGGGTTCTGTCTGTCTCTCTAGCTATCTATCTAAATATAACAGTAAGATTTTAAAACTATTTCAAAAGAAAAAGTTAAAATTTTCATCTCTTCTTAAATTAGTACAGTTGAAGTTGTTTTTATGGAATATCTACCATAGCAGGGGTTTTTTTTAACATCAGTTCTGTCATTTCACATGCAAAATATGTTTTACAGCACTTTCGCTTAGATACATTCCATGTATACTGAACCCTTCCATAGACACTCAGTAGCATGTAAACTCTGTTGAAGAGAATGAAGGTGAGTCAAGGGCATGCTCACTGGCCACAGCGAACAAGTCAGATAAACAACTCATGGCTTTTTGTCTCAATTTTCTGGAGTTACAGCTTAGTTTTACATTTATTGGTACAGAAAGTAGTCTGTGAACTAAAGTCAATTATCAGAGCCTTTGGGACGGGCTCTTAAACAATGCTATTAGTCTGTAATGATTTTAATTACTAGACTTATTCTTATATAAATCATTCTTCTCAATGGACTCTTTTTATGGAAAGGGCTATTTGTAGCTGTAATTAAACCCAGAATCTGAATTTACGGCCGTGCTTGGATTCAGACTGTTTCTGTTTTGCAGAACAATGATTAATGCAAATTCATATTATTTGAGATCGCCATTTAGCGCTTAATTTAGCCAAAATTATGGCAACTGCCACAGTGTCTTCACATGAGTAGCCTCAGACAAGGACACAATTACAGAGCCCTTAGCAAACAGTCACAGCGCCCTCTGCTGGGCCTTGGAGATTAATAATGTTCAAGATGTTAACACAGCATGAAATAATGGATAGGGTTGAGCTTTTCCTGGGTGCACTAAATGCAAATATTATGATTATTAAAAATCGTTGTTGTAATTAAACCTGAGTATACGCATTACTGTAAACTTTTGACTCAAGCAGTCTCATTTCATCTATTAAATTGTTCACAGGTTTATTCCTCTTCTATTTTCCTTCCTTTCCTCTCTTGTATCCTCTCCTCTTTCTATAGTGATGAATAAAGGTCAATGTGTGACAAAGTATTACCGCTGGATTCAGAAGAATGGAGGTTATATCTGGATTCAGTCCAGTGCCACTATTGCAATCAACGCCAAGAACGCCAATGAAAAAAACATCATCTGGGTCAACTATGTACTGAGGTATATGAGTCTTTTACTTTGATGAAAATGCCATATCTTTAGATTTAGATTTGTTCCATACGGCACTGTAACAAGATGAAAGTATTTCCCATTCGAGAGAGTAATAGTCTCTTTTTTTGTAAGATGACGAAGGCTAAACACACCAATCTTCACCAAAGTGCTTTTGGGTCTGTGTACGGGCTTAGAGATCATTAGAATGCTCTGTGGTTTGAGCCGCAGTGAATCAATCAGGATTCTAGAGAAGGGAGTGAAGGATGTTTCACACAGCTGTGAATGATTCTCAGCTGGCAAAGAGAATAACTTCTATCTTCTAAATGTGCCTTTTTTTGTGGTTTCTTTTTTAATGGGCAGTAATCCCGAGTACAAAGACACACCTATGGATATCGCACAGCTGCCTAACCTGCCAGAGAAAGCATCAGAGTCCTCGGAAACATCAGATTCTGAATCCGACTCCAAGGAGAACTCTGGTAGCGTACCACTCTCGTCACATTCCATTGCGAATATGATACTATTTGCTACAAAACAATTAAGAACAAGTGGAAGGTTGCTGGTTTGATCCCTACATGGAGCAAGCCATAAACCCATTATTATGCCCTTGAGCAGGAGAATTAAAGTCAGTTCTTTTTGCTCCATGATTTTTGTCCCTGTTCATGGAACTGTTCCAGGTGACATCAGATTATATATTTTAAATAAATTTTAAATCAAGTAGCCTTGTAAAATAACACTACGCACAACACACTTTTCTTTTAACCAAATGTCTCATCTGAGGTCTCTTACTGTGTAAAATATCTTCATTCTAGTAATTACTGGAAATTATGTAGGACAAGGAAATGTGGTGCTTTCGACATGTCCCTAAAACTGGTGTAAATAGTCAATTAAAACTCCACAGCCAGTTGGAAATATTAATTATACATTCCAAAAGAAAATGAAGTGAGATTCCAGAGATGGTGGAGGCTGTGAATGAACAAGGCCGGTTGACAGTCTGGGGAAAGTGCCAACATATTGGCCCCTGAGCATCGCTGCCTGCCGAGCCTCTTGCCAGCCTTCATCACAAAGGTTACAGACTGTGCCAGCTGCAGCTGGACCAAACCATGCCCTCTTCTCCTCTCAGACTCCCTACCCATCTCTACACCCGCCTTCTCCTTCTGTCTTTCTCTGTCTCTTTATCTCTCTGTCTCTCTCACTGTTTTCTTCCAATGAAGACATGTTTTTCCTAAGGCCAGAATTTCCAAATCCCATCCCTATCCCCATCCCCATCAAGGTCACTGAACAGAATTTTCATGACAAACCAAATGACTAACGATACATCACATCATATATAAGTCAGCAGTGGCTAATGCTGTAGCCAAAACAAAGAACATCAAAGAACAGTTTGTGTCCCCAGTGCAATTGTGTCCTGTACTTTAGAAGCATAATATATATCCAACTGGAGCACTTCCAACTATCTAAGATTTAAATGAAAACCCTTAATGTTAAACTCCTGATCATGTTTAGTGAACTATGAGGAACCTTACCTTTGTCTAATAAACTATGATGATGTGTATGGAAACTTGTCCTCTAAACTTTTTCTTTCTCCCAGAAGACAACGAAAACTCCAAGTCAGATGGGAAGGGGAATCAGTCTTCCGAGAACAGTGAAGATCCAGAGTCAGACAGTAAGAAACAGACGGGCCGGCCGCCAGAGCAAGAAATGAGACGACAGGAGGAAGGAGACAGTTCCAGCAATCCAGAAAGTCAGGACAGTGATGATAGTCTGGAACCTTCTGACTGTGAAACTGACCACAAGGAGGGCCGCCTGGGTGGTTTACACATAAAGGTAGAGCATTATGGCGACGGCGAGGTGGAGGAATTGCAGGACTCGCCCTCCTCTTGCTCCTCAGAAGAAGAGGATGATGCAGAAGATATTGTGAAGGACTGCAACAGTGGACGAGAGCTGAGTGGGCCGGCAATGAGTAAACACCAGAAGAGAAAGAAGAGGAGGAAAAAGCAGAAATGGGATGGTAGCCGGCAACGTCTCCGTCTGTCTCCCTCGGCTGCTGCCACCCCCAGCCCTGGCAGCCTGGACCCCACCCTCGGAGACCAGCCTCCCCTTCTGCTTCCACCCTCCCCGACCAGTTCCTCTGTGCTGAAGATCAAGACTGAGATGTCAGAACCTATAAACTTCGACAACGACAGCAGCATCTGGAACTACCCACCCAATCGAGAGATCTCCCGTAACGAGTCTCCCTACAGCATGACAAAACCCCATGACACCTTCCCTTCCCCTCCGCCTGCCGGCCTGCAGGTGTCCATCCCCGACTCCGTCCTTACTCCACCTGGGGCCGAGGGTGGAGGAGGCAGCAGAAAGCCCAACTTCAGTGGCAACAGTAGCAGTGGCAACAATAACAGCGCCCCCACCTCCGTCTCCAGCGCAACTCAAGGCAGCTTGGTTCCTCCTTCCAGTTCCACCACCGCTGACCCGCTCTCCCCACCTCTGTCTGCCTCGCCGCGGGACAAGCAGCAGGGTACGCCCACCTCCTCCGGTTCTCTGCTCTACACCAGTGATCTGGAAGCCCTGCAGAGGTTACAAGCGGGGAACGTGGTGCTTCCATTGGTGCACAGAGTCACAGGCACGCTTGCCGCCACCAGCACGGCTTCCCCGCGAGTCTACACCACTGGAACAATCCGATACGCCCCGGCAGATGTCAGCCTGGCCATGCAGGGAAACCTGCTGCCTAATGCCCACACTGCTGTGAACTTTGTGGACGGGCCCGGCTTTGGAATAGACCCCAAGACACCCATGGAGATGCTTTACCATCACGTTCACCGGCTCAACATGTCCACCCCCTTTGGGGCCGCAGTCAGCGGAGCTGGACTCACGCAGATGCCTGCTGCTAACGTCTTCACCACAGCAGAGGGACTCTTTTCCACGCTTCCGTTTCCCGTCTACAGCAACGGCATCCACAACACACAGACTCTGGAGCGCAAGGAGGATTGAAGCAAAACATTGAGACCATATTACTGTGTTCAACTGTGTTAAAAAGACTCTTCTGAGGCAAAAGACTGTGTATCAAAGTTGGGGAAAAGTGAGATGTTCTAGCACTTTGAATTTTGAGCAATTGAACTTGTGTAACTGAAATGAATGGTTTCTCTTCCTGTGTCTTTCTATCTTTCTATCTCTTCGACTTTCTCTTTCTTCTTTCTCGCCTCCTCACACAAGTTCTTGATGACGGTTTCTCTAAACGGACTAAACAGACTCATCTCTATTGTAAAGAATTCCTTCTGAGCCACAGGGAATTCATAGCACTGTAGCGTATGTTTTCTCTGGGGTGAAATATTTGTCCAGAGTATCTAACATCCTCATTAGGATGTTTTAAAAGGTATTAGAAAAAGAAAATTGACAAGAAAAGAAACTGTTCATGTTTCTAACGGTATCTTGATGTAATCGAGATTGATGCTGATAAAAGGATGTTACCCTATTTGATGTATTTCAAAGGGTTTTAAGGTTCTTTCTAAAGGGGGAATAGTATTTTAGAAATAATGCTTTTTCTTCGTTTTTTTATAGCTCAACTTGCAAATCATGCATTTAAAAAAGCAATTTTAGCCGGGTATTGGCCTGTGAATAGAATGTTACTATAAAATCCCAGGACATGGAACAGGTCAGTGTGAGATTTCTCCAGTTCCATCTTCTTTTTGCAGATCCATGGTGCTATCATTGAGTTACCCTCACTCAGCTGGCTGATGTAGGTACTGTTCCGGAAGTCCAGACATATGGCGGCTTCAGAGCTTTTTTTACAGAAAAGTCAAACATCTAACAGACTTCTTTTGTTTTGATTGATTTTTTTTTTTATTATTATTATTATTATGTTCATCACTTACCCGTGAGCACGGGAGAGTATTTGAACTCAATCTAATTGAGTCCTGAGAGGGATGAGCAAAAGTTAGAATTTTCTTTTTAACATTGAATTCCTTTCTCTATCTCAGTGCAACTGAGGCTAATTTTGCATCACAAACTTGAAGATGAATGTTAAAGTCCAACAGGCTTTGGTCAGAGCTATTCTTAATTGTTTTGGGGATTTTTTTTTCTTTTTTTTTTTTTTTTTTTTTTATAAATGTTTGGCTTAATTGTTTACACTCCCTCTTTAGCTTACAAGCCTGGTTTCCTTTCCGAAATCAGTTCCCCTTCATCCCTTACCCCTTAAACTCTCTCTCTCTCAAAATCACATATCAAACGGAGATTGTAATAAGGACATGCATTTTCAATCAAAAAATGTGTTTTGAAAATCCACATTCCTAATTTTTATCCACTGTTGCCAAAAAAAATCTTTACTCTCACAGTTTGGTGTTAAAACACTGTGATTTGATGTTTAAAAAAAAAAAACGAAAGTAATAAAACGGAAGAAAACTGTCACTTCATCCTTTGGCAGCCGTCCATAAAAGTCATCTATTATGCAGCGTGATAACCGTAAACTTGTACAATGTGTAAGTGTCATTGGCTGTCAGTCTCCATAGCAACTTAAGTGTGTGTTACTATATGCAGTATATACTGAGCTAATGTAGCTGTTTTGTCCTTTGTCCTCTCTGTGCTAGTCCGGGCTTGGACGGGGAAACATTTGTTCTCCTTCCAGCCCCCTTGCAGTCTTAGTGAACCAGTGGAGGTTAGTGGATTTTGTGTGGTGGCCTTCCAATGTAGTGTCACCTTTTTTGCTGCTTCCTTTTTGTATGTATTACTTTTTTCTGTTTCTGCTATTGCTTTGCTGTTGTGTAGTCTACAGACCTCTCTCTCTTCTCAGAGATAAAAGACTCTAAACTAGCTCAAAGGTTTAAGGAGCCATTTTTTTGCCACTGAGGTATTCTGGGATTGCAGTTTCCAGCTCAAACGTGATGAGGAATAAAAAAACTGAAGTAGCATTTAGCAGACTGGAACCTCAAAAGCCTCAGATGTGAAACATTCCCAGAGTCCCTTGTGCTTCTCTTGTGCATTGGGTGTATTTCATTGGTTTCCACCAAACCTGTTGACTTCAAGGACCCTGCAACTCACAGGAAATAATCATAATGAAAAAAAAGATGACGGTAGTATTTCAGGACAATAAACAATTTTAAAGATTTCTAAAGAGATGAAAAAAGTATTTCGCACTATAAAATCTATTTTTATAGGTGTTTTGGAAATGCATGTTTACTAAGTTGATTGTTTGGTTTACTTGATTTTGTTCGGTCCAGCGGCTTTGTCGATGTTTAGTGTTTTTTAGTCTGTCCAGCAAAGGGAAGGGGGGCCTTCGTCTTTTTACCTGAATCAGGCTTCCCCCCGACATCAGGAAACTTGTGTCTGTGGTTTCTGTGAAGACGTGTTGTTACTCAAACCCAGGTCATGATATTAATGTTTTTAAAGATGACAATAACGGGACTCGCTGTCGGAACTGTTGCAGGAGAACTTGGCGTCACTGCTGCAGGTTAACGGGATCCTAGATTTTAGTATTTTGTATGTAGAGCAGAAGTGGTCAGGACGGGGGTTTGGGGGCAGCTCCAAAAACAGACACTGTGGACCAGGAAATACACCCATATGTTACTAACAGAACAGCCGGGCGAGCTGTCTCAATGTATCTGTGTTGTGTCAAAATGATTGCTGGTGATTTAATCTTAAACTAATCTCAGCTGCTGTCAGATAAATAGTGTTTAAAATTACAATATGAGAAATCACTTCATTACCTGTGAAGACTGTGTCTGTGTTTTTAACTATTTCTTGTACAATTATACAGATTCTTTTATGAGGAACTTGGTGCCAAGTAGAAGAATATGGGAGAAAGGGGATTCTCTTAGTATCAGTGTTAACAGTGTTATAAATTCTAAGTACAAACAAATTAAAATATTAAAAAGAGAAAACTATGGTACATTTTGATTTTGTTTTTTGTTTTCAGAGAAAAAAAGACAAAAAACAACTAACTAAAGCTAACTTTGAGTGCCTGGCTTATTTTTTTGGAAACACATTTTTGTTCATTTACCATGAATAATGCTGCAATTCAAAAATGTACATACTTCATTTTACAACAGGGTTATTTTATACTTTTGTAGGTTTTCATCAGTTAAAGCGACATGTCATACATGGTTGTCTTTCTGTAACACAGTTTTTTTACCATCTTACAGGTGCCATATTCATAATAAACTTTTCTTGGATTTGTTACTATCTGGCATCATTTCTTTTACATTCTGTTCATCATAAGTGAATGCCGAACATCAGTGATTATTATTTGCGTTCCTACTTTCCGGCCTCTTTATGTTTGTTCTTTTCCTCCTATGTTTTTCTCTCGGTCTTTAGTTTTGGTTAATGTAGTCGAAGCCTTTTTTAATCACTTACAGGTTTCAGGTAAGGGAATATCAAAATATTCCCATGCAGCCCTGCTGACTTTTGCTTCCACACACAATAAATGGCAATCCAGTGCACCTGGGCCAACATGTTTTAGCAGTGGCTGAGTGTCTCCTTTACGTTGGACAGATTCTCACGGGTATTTCTGATATGTTTTTCCACCTCACGGTATATCTTCACCAGGTTTTCAATTAGCAGGAATATTTCAATCTGTGTCTTCTATTATACTGATCTCACTGTAACTTCCTACGGCAAAGCTAAATAAAAGGGGAAAAATGCTTCCTTTTAAAAGTGTTTTACTTTAGATGTTTTTTCCACAATGTTAGGTCATGACTTTATTTAGAGGTTGTTGAAACACCATTTGCAGCCCATTATTTCTGTAATGTGGTGCATTTCCAAGTGAAAAAGAAAAGTTGAGTCCAAAGGTTTTATTTAATCCATTGGCAAGTGCAAAGTGGTCAAAGTAGTTGTTTCAGTGGCAGAACGAGTTATTTATTTTTTAGTTTATGATAGGTTATGAAGATATTTATTTCTTTAAATTTATTTATTTGGAATATCATGCACCAATATATTGTTCACAATAATATCAAAAACACACAAGAAGGTCAATAGCATCAGTTTTGGTTTCATGTCAACATTATTTAACATTTGTCTCGGAGAACAAGAAAGATTACTGTTACGATTATTCATACTATTCCTCCAGCACATACTGTGCACAGTAACGTTCACGTTCCACAATGCAATGTGCTAGAATTGACCTCCATTGTCATTCAGCAGCGGAGTCTGATAGTCCCTCCCCCTCTGGTACTTAGGGAAAGCTGTGACAGTTAAAGTCACCATGAAATCAAAAAGGCCAATTCTTTTCAAATTTTTTATATATTAGTTGTTATAAATGCTTCATCTGTTCACATCATTATTTAAAAATGAATGTGTTCCACATACTGTAATGATGGCATACTGTGCCATCATTAAACTAGTCAGTGATGCTCCATCCGACATGCTAGCATACTGTAAGACCATCTTGAACTCATTTAAATACTTGGAAGAGTTTTGTAACTTTTAAACAAGTCGAAATCATAATAGAAAAGAAAGGTTTCTACATTGTGGATATTTGACTAGATTAAGCTAAAACATATTTCTGAAAAGACTTCAGTTAATGTTATTAGCCCAACTACGTTTTTCCATGCTAATTAACATCCTGGTTGAATCTTACCTATGCGTTAGTTGTGTATCCACAAGGCTATGGTAACCAGGTGGGCAAATCCATAAACCGTTTGACTTCTTACTGAAACTTTAGCTCTGAAATCACAGACCATTTCCATTTCAAGCTTTCACCAGAAATTAAAATTTTACATACCTCAATATGCTAAAAAAAAAAAAAATAGTGGGAAATCATAGAACTTCAAGTGACCCTACAAGAGGGATTACTGATTGGCTGTCTGTCACCTGCAAAAAAAAAAAAAAAAAAATCACATTATAGAGAAGAACAAGTTCATCCACTGACTTTCAAAGCTGCTACATAGTAACGACTTCCAAGGACCTTGATAAAAATGTAGTGGAGAAAAAAGTATGATATTTGTCTTTTAAATCTAGTGAAGTTAAGGTCATATGTCATAGAGCACTCTGCACAGCTGCTCTCAGCAAAGTGTCACAAGGGACTGCGTTAAACTACCTCATGTCTCAAAGCACATAACATTACAATAATAATAATGAACGTAAAAAACTTAGCTTGTACCTGACTGCTGCAGATTCATTTGATGCTGTTGACAGAGTCTGAGGACTTGAACAGCGCTGGTTAGAACCTCACAGGTTGCCATCTCTTAATTACAGTAGTTATGACGTGAACGCAGCATAAGCATGTTGTTTTGATTCAGTAGGAACTGAAAAAAAGTGGCTGCTGTTTGTTCGTGGTGCTCCGTGACTGAGGTCTGTCTACATAAACTCTGCAAAGCATGAAACATGCTGATGACATATGATGTCTGCGTGAACAGGGTGCATGAGGGTATGTAAAAACATACATCGACAGGTAGGTAGGACATCACATTTTTTCATTCAGACCGAATATAATGATTGGGTGTACATTTTATGGTCCTACTCCTTCCACAGACGATAGTGATTGCTATCAGGATATGAAGAGACTTTCAACCAGTATAACAAAAAATGTTTCTGTAGAGAAGTACCTATGGCACCTTACTGAAGTAAATGTACTTTGTTCCACCTCTGCTACTTGCACTACAAAACATCATGCATATGTTTGCAAATTGGGATGCACGTAGTGTGTTGAATAAACTAGAAGTTTTTTTTTTATTCCAATTTTTTTAAATGTTCAATTTCCAAGATAATTATATGCCACTCACATGCAACATCATGAGCTCATATGACAACAACATAATGTTTGAAACATTTACAGTGGAATAATACCATTTCACTTAATATATTTATTTAAAAAGTCTAGACCCGTATATAATGTATACTGTGCATTATTCATTATTTAGTAAGCAAGTATTCTACTCCGAACACAGCTTTTGTTCAATGCTAAGTAACACTGTAATTTGCTCTGCATTTTTCCCTTCACTGTCTCTGTCTCTGTCTCTCCTACTTTTATACACCTTTCCTCTTTGCCCTGTTTTTCTCTCTTGTTCTCTCCCTTCTCCCCACTGCATATCTTTCTCCACTGACTTCAGGCACTGAGGGGGAGGTCACTGCTGAAGCCCACTGAAGAAATCCAACCAACTTTAAATATTTTACGCAATTTTAAATGAAGCCCATGAATGATAGATCACAGGAGAGAGATAGAGAAAGAGAGGAGGAGGTGAAAAAGCCCAAACCTGAATCCTCCCTAATGATTAGGAGCTGTCCATCTCCCCTATACAGTCGTTATTGAAGTTTATATAGCTAAGAGGCTCTTATTAGGGCAGCTACAGGTACATAGAACCTTCAACACATATATGAATATGAAATATGAACTGTCTCTCATCTATAGAGGTCTAGTCATACACTGATCAAAAGCAGGTGTTAAATTTGTTTGAGCAGAGACAGGCATGGTTTTACACACATTGCAGATAGAAATACAGACAGGAATGGATGGATAGATTTTCATATATGATTATTTTACATATTAGATATGGGAGTACGGGTATAGTAGATTTATGTATATTATATATATATTATATATATATATATTTATTTATTTATTTATTTTTTTTTTTTTTTAATTCAGCTACATCTTAGAGCCACAGATGCTTTTAACCTGAGCTGTGAAATCCACAGTGTGGCAAGAGTGACATCTAGTGGTTACAGTAAGTAATAACACCTGATGAGCTGCTTTGTTTTTAACAGGGATCTTCTGGGTAGGGGGCTGTATAATATAAAATGCTTAAGAGATACTCAACTATCTGCCTGTATTTCATACAGTAGCCTATGTGTTCTCAGTGTGTATATATGGGCACAATGAAAGGAGAGAAGCTAAATGAGCCCGAGTCCGACCCGAGCCCAATCTGTAAAAAATAAAAAAAATTATATATATATATATATATATATATATATATATATATATATATATATATATATATATATATAATATGTCTTCAATGTCTTAGCAACATGTAAAAAATGTTTGGTCTGAATGGAATAAACTCCCTAGAAGTAGTAGTTTAAAATTCAGAGCCTGTTTAGTCAAAAAATCCACATTCAAACCAAAATAGCAGACTTCCTGTTCGTCGGAGCTAATGACTGTAAATTAGAAAATTATCCGGCTTAATGAGAACAATAAGTGTACCGAGTTGCATTACTTTCGCTTTCGATTCAGTTGGTGTTGTGTTCAAAATGCATGATGGATCGGCGACAGAAGCTTTCACACTGCATGAATTTAAAATAGGAAGAATCGCCGACATTCTCAAACTACGTTTCACAACCAAACACACGAGAGATGTGACAAGGAAACAACACAACATCACGTATGCAAGACCGGAGTTTTCAAGTGAGACTGGGTTTATTATTAAAAACGGTAACCCGCAAGAAGCTTGCAATACGAATAGCCTGTGTGCTGATTTGCAGCGAAAACAAGAAAAATAAAAGAAGATTATGGAGGAGGAAATGGTTGGAGAATCTGTGACAGAGCACTCGCATAACAGAGCACTTATTTGCCTGTGATTTCGGGCATTTGTCTGCGATTTCACAAAACCTGTCTGCGAGCTAAAATCGGGGCTAAAATCATGCAGCCTGAACTCGCAATGAGAAAAAACCCAGACATTTCAGATTATGATGATATTCTGCACTCATTTGAAATAGACTTATAACATACTGTGACATGAAAGTCATCTCAATTTAAACAATCTCATGCATGTGGCTTTTGTGTTTTGTCATCATAGGAGCATCAGCCGCTGCAGTAAATGTGGTTTGAAATTGACATATATATTATATGACAAAACTAATGAAAAACAAGGGACACCTGTGCACAATCAAACCAATGAACCAATGACCACACAACACATGAGACTAGGGAAACACATGACATGAGGATAAGCAAATCACATGACATGGGAGCACATGGCAAACCAGGAAACATGAAACATGAACAAAACCAATACTATGCATGACAGGTAACTGATAATATGTTACTGTAATGTTATCTAGTGTTTGGCAAGTCAGTTCCTAATTGAACAAGCTATATAACTAGTAGTAAAATCAGAGATGGTTGGCTAGCTTACTACACCTCAGTAGTGTTGTCAGTATTTTTCAATGCTTTTCGATGCTGAAATATCTAACTAAAATTGTTTCAATAATGTTTTTTCGCAGTATCGATACACTGATGCCAGCTGTGCTTTTTCACTGTCTATATAATAAGAAGCATTTGTAAACATGCTGTCCAACAAAATACACATTTAACAACATATTTTTACTCCAAACTCACTTCATAAGGTCAGTCTAGTGTTTGAAATAACTTCCTTTTGTGATCTGATGTGGCTTCTTTATCATAGAATGAGGCTGAAAATGTGTATTTTATATATTCTACTGTAATGCTGTCGATTAGCATTGCATTATAAATAAACTTTATTTTTGAAAATATCCGAGATGGCTTGAAGAATGCAGATAGACCACATATTGTTGCAGTCATGTTTATTGTCTTCACTCCAAGCCACATTAATCAAAGACTGATGCCCTCGCCTCACTGCCGGTCCTTGGCTCAGCAGTGACCCAGGCCGGCCTCAGCGCCACCGAAAGCGGAAGTCAAGCCACGGCTCCGCTCGGCGAAATGCAACCTATTTCCCCTGTCCTCCTGCCTCAGCGTGAGTTGCATCCTGTAATACTTCAACCATTTGACACTCAACTTGGGGCATGGCAGGCCATCCCCAGAGTGTTGAGCTGGAATTTGGGGACAATCAAATGAGGTTATTCACTTCAATTTGCTTGCAGAAGAGCCAAGATTTGCAGAGATGTGTTCGAGGGGGTGGCTTATCAGTATACTGTCCTTCCATCCGGACTGTCTCTGGCACTGCATACTTTCATGAAGTGAATGGATGCAGCCCTCTGCCCTCTGAGACAAAAAGGGGTGGCATCCTGAATTACCTCAACAACTGGCTTGTTCTAGCCCAGTCAGAGTCTGAGTTAAATACTCACAGATCCTTGCTCCTCAGCCATTTGGAATGCCTGAGACTCAGGATCAACTTAGCCAAGAGCTCACCATCTTCCAGCCAGCGGATCGCCTTCCTTGAAGCAGTTCTCAACTCGGCCCAGGGCTAGGCTCAAACCCGAGTGCACTCGGTCAATTCAGCAGCTCGCAGCATTGTTCAGAGTAGGGGCTTCCCCCCTCTCAGAACCTTGCAATGGGGATGGTCTCCAGGAAGAAAGTGGTCTTGACATATGCTTCCAACACAGGTTAGGGAGCTCTATGTAAGGGCAGGCCGATTTCAGGCTCCTGGTCGAGCACGGAAAAGCAGCTACATAACTACCTGGAAATGCTAGGAGTTTTTCTGTTCAGTTGATGCAGCTGCTAGCAGCAGCTCCATGGTCTATTCCCCTGAGGAAGGACCTCTTTTCCCAGGCGAAGGGAAAGATTTGGCACCTTTAACCATGTATGGCCCCTCGATGGGAGCTCACTGATCCCTAAACACCATTTCTGAGGCTAGAATCCCATCCACTAGACATCTCTACGCCCTTAAGTGGTCTGTTTTCTCTGACTGGTGTGCAGTCTGGAATGAAGACCCTACTTTCTGTAACATACTGTCATTTCTACAAGAGCTGGGTGCACCCCTTCCACACTCAAAGTCTACATAGTGGCCATGGCAGTATACCACACTCCTGTGGCCAGGCAGTCTCTAGGCAGGAACAACCTGGTTGTTCATTTTCTGAAGGGGGCCAGAAGGCTGAACCCGCCTCATCTTCTTACCATCCCACCCCTTCGAGCCGCTGCAGTCGGCCGAGGTATGGCCACTTTCACTTAAGGTCACCCTCCTGCTAGCACTAGCATTGGTCAAGCAGGTGGGTGACTTGCAAGCCCTCTCTGTGAGTGCATCTTGTCTTGAGTTTGGGCCTAAAAACTGCAAAGTTGTACTCAAACCAAGGCATGACTATGTGCCTAATGTGCACTCTGCTCCATTCACAGCATAGGTTTACACACTGGCCACTCTTCCCATTTCAGAAGACAAGCAAGAATTACACATACTCTGCCGTTCAAGTCTTAAAGAGTTTATATTGAGCATTGTGCCCAATTCAGACAGTCAGAGTAGCTCTTCGAGTGCTTTGGAAGCCACACCAAAGGGCACCCAGTTGCGAAGCAAAGATTATCCCGCTGGATAGTAGACGCCGTTGCGTTGGCTTACACTGCGATGGGTCTCCAGTGCCCCATCAATGTAAGAGCACACTCCACCAGAGGAATGGCCTCTTCCTGGGTGTGGTCCAGTGGAGTATCCATTGGTGACATCTGTGCGGTGGCCAGCTGGTTCTTGCCGTCCACCTTCGCCAGGTTTTACAACTTGGATGTTCCTGCACTACAAGCACAAGTCCTCTCCATTTATTTGGGCTTTGACCTCTGTATGAGCTCAACCCACTACCTTCCCTTGAGGCTCCGACCCATGGTCTGAACCCTTTTTTAGTGTCAGGAGAGTACCTCGACCATACTTAGCCCTACTGCCTTTGAGGCCTTAATCTTAAGTGTCTTAGGCTAGGGCCTTAGAATGTTTGTCGTTCTGCAATCATAGAATTACGTGATTGGACTGTGTTCCCATAGCATCTAAGGACGCAATACAAGTGAACCATATCGAAAGGGAATATACAACGGTTCCTAACATATCCTGTTCCCTGAGATAACGGAAACGAGTATTGTTTAGCTGGCCGTGCTATTGTGCCACACAAGTAGGCATTCATTGCTTCATTTGAGTTAATCTGAATCCTATGGCGAGACGAGCCTGTTATATAGATGGATCCTCCACCCATTCTGGCGGGCTGCAGCGCCTGTTTCGGTTGGTTCGCGCAGATCCCCATAGGTTCATGCAGATTACACTGCTCAGCCAGTGGGTTTGTGCAGATTCCTGCACTGATATGGCTTGTGCAGTTTCACTGCGTGATTCAATAAGGCTTCAGCATTCAGAGAAAAAGGATGATTTTTCCCATAGCATCTACAGACATTAACTGAAGACATTATATGTGTTTATAGCACGCCATAATGCCCACATCACACTGATTCTTCCACCTAGAAATAAGAGACAGAAAAGAAAAATATTGCAACTAAAACAACTAAGGAGAGATTTCTTCTGATCCTAGCAACGCCCCTGCTCTTGTGAATGTCAGGATCTCTCATAAGTCTCATACTCATACTTTTCTGAGACACAATCATATTGTTTAATCTAACAACTAAATGAAGGTTTGGCAGGAAAATGACAGTGACCTTTGTCCTGGGGAGTTTAAAAATATGCAGATTGAGTTTATGCTGGATTTAGTGCCTAAATCATATTGCTTACACATAGTTTACACATTGGACCAATAATGCAAAGTGTGAAAAATACAAAATATTTTTCTGCCATTCACAAGAGTTCTCTGTTTCTCAACTCAGAAGTATACAGAAGATCCCTGTATAAAAAACAAAAACAAAGCTCTTCGGGTGTAATTACTGATTTTAACTACTAGATGTCACTCTTGCCACACTGTGGATTTCACAGCTCATGTAAACTCTTTCCTCACCAACTTTTTTTTTTCTTTTTAAGTTGCCAGCCTCCGCCAGCATTTTTATTTGTTGTGTAGTATTTGGGGGAGCAGCATTTTTGATGAGATAATGTCAAAAAGTGTTGTACAATGTAATGTGAATATATATTACGAGTGAGGCACAAATTAACACAAGCCTAGACCTTCGCATAAAGAAAAAAAGAAGGCTTTTGATTGATGATTTAAGGACAAACGCCTCATCCGTTTGGGGAGATGTGAGCGCAGTCATTGGAGGCTGAGGTAAAGTATATAGTATACTTTAAAGTATAAAGTATAGTATAAACACTTTTTCGCTCTCACACAAAATTCTGTTCCCTAGTCATTGGATTCTGTTCCCTCCATGTTTCTTACACATTATTTATCAAACTGATGCTGGTTAAGCTCCATGCATACACAAGATAGAATCAGCATCTTTTAAGCCACCACACCAACATCTCTCATTATGTTCCACATTGGAGACCAGACAAATCACTGTTTGGATTTTTTATATGCATGTTTTTTCTACCTCTCGTTGCTTTTTTCTTTTTAGGCATATTAGTGTTTTTCTTTATCTACTGGTCTATTTTTATCTATCTGGTCATGACAGAGTCTTATTTTCAAACATTTTTAGTTCAGGATCATTAACTGGAACAAGTCATGGAGGAGGATCTTCTCCAAATCAATCTGCTTGAATGGATCACTTTCCAGACAACAGATCAGATCTATGCATTCTGTGAAGAAACGGGGGATATACGTTTTATACTTGATAAAGATTTGTACTTGGTGTAACTGATCACATTATTTTTAACAGTAATAAATGTTCCTGTATGATCCATCCGCATGCTCTCACCTTTGGAAAGTTCTTTTGTGTATCAGTGTCTGGCAAAGATCTCAGCGAGCCGCTTGAAAGGGGACTCCCCTCATACCATCATGAACAACAGTGCGCCTAAACAATACACTGTTGCAGGCTTGCTGTGGTACTTTCTAAGACAGGCACTCTTGTTCCTGGAAGAAATAATATTTTGTCCATTGCCATTAAGTTGTATTTCCACAGCTTTTGTCTATTGATCTATTAAAATACTACAAATGATCTACTGTTCTTACTGGCTCTGTCTGAAAGGCTCATTATAACTTGCCATCATAGATTTGTAGGATAATACATACCACTGTATGCTGAATAGGCAGACTTCTTCAAGCGTCTACTATAGCCAAAGTCTACTAATTTGACCTGCAAGATGTTTTGATTGCTGTGGAAGACATCCCTTTCACAGCGTATTCTTGCAGCAGTGACAACCTGATGCATCACCACTCGTGCTGTCGACTCCCTGATTCTGCTAACATTGTGCAGTACAAAACGCGGCATATCTTCACGTCATGGGCCACTCTAAGACCAGTATGTATTCATCTGGTGTCTCCAACCAGTCCAGCACCTTTATTATTTGAGGAACAAAGTTAAATGATTAGTGAACGTGGTTTAATTTATCTATTTCTACAACAGAATTATGTCCTGCATTTTGGTAAGTAGGTTTGAGGACTTGTAATTTAGACAAATTCAAATGTAAATAGTAACTGATGTTGTGGTCACATTTGCTGTTGATCTGCGAAATTTTGCAGGGCAAAATTTGGTCATTTTAACCCTAATCCACATACTCAGTTTAGTGTGAGAGCGAAAAAGGGTTACACATTATTGTAAGGTGATGTTGTACTTGCTCAAATAAGTAATGAGTAATATTAATAATAAGTAATACATTTACTTGCTATAGAGTTATGGTTAGGGTTTGGATTAGGATTAGTTAGTTGTAATTATGCATAATTTACTGTTTTTACTATAGTAAGTACATGTGGTAATGTGTAACTGTCACCTTAAAATAAAGTGTTACCTGAAAAAGTTCCACATGGACATTTCACTTGTTCATGTTGGTCACGCAAATTTTTAGTGCTGACATACAGAAAGCTGCTTGGTGTGACAATGGACCTTTTTTTCTGGTAAAATTTTGTTAAAATAGCTTATCTATCATATGATCATACTCAGAGTAAGAAAACAAAGAGAGAAGCAGCCTACTTACAATACTGACATTTTCCATGTCTTCTGTCTTGACCACATATTTGATTGCCACCTGTTTACCAAGGAAAGATTTTTTTTTTGTTGTGAGAATCGGTTACAATCAATTATGTGTGCACATGCGTCACATGATTCCATACAAGAACCTTAATGTAACTTTTCATGAGTTTTAATTCCAAGAGAGTACAAAATCCTTTTGTTAGCAAGTAATGAAACAAACCTTTGAATCAGACAATTGGGTTTCTTTAAAGACTTTTCTGTATGATCCTTTACCCTGCATTCCACCAGTTTAGTGCTGGAAGATGTCCCCTGTTAATAAAAAAATGAGGTACACAAAAAATTTACAATATAAACCCTAAAGAAATGCTGATTAAAGATTGCCTTAGAATGGAAACATTACTGTGGTGCCTCACACAACCAATCCTTGATCCTCAGTCCACATTTTCATTAGGATAAACATTTTAGTTGAAAAATTTTGAGTCATGTTGAAGCTTGTGGTAGTAAACTGACCTGTATTTCCCTTTAAACTTAAATGGAAAAATTCCACCTCAGTCTTCCAGAAAATGTCTGATGACGAAGCAGCGCTGTTGTTCTCCTCAGTCATATAAACCATAGGCACAGTTGGAGAAGTACTGATGTTGTGATTGCTGGTGCCCCCTTGCTTTTCACTGGGAATGTCTTTATCAACATCCTGCACAGCGGTGAGGGAAGACACAGTTGTGCCAGCTGTACATTGAGTTTTATCAGTGTCTCTGTTCTGTTCAACTTTGGGAATGTCTTCATTAACATCCTGCACAGCAGTGCGAGAAGACACACAGCTGGACACTGAAGTGTTGTCGGTGCTGCTGTTCTGTTCAACTTCGGGAATGTCTGCGTTAACCTCCTGTACAGCAGTTAGGGAGGACACACAATCAGGGGTGGGTTTACCATTTTGGGGTCCCTAAGCAAAGTCAGTACGTCCCCTCAATGCATTATACTTTAAATTGCAGAACAGTAATATTGAACGGAAATTAAAGTATTTAAATTTAGAGTAAAAAACTGGATTTATTTTACTTTGAAGTGCATAACAGCAGACAAAAATCGTCCACAATTTCACTCTTGCACTACAAGATATAGTGAACCTTTATCAGAAGTCTTGATTTTGTCCATTGTCTTCCATATTCAAAGTTATACAGGATCATTTTTACTATAATCAATTAACTCTCTTGATTTTAGCATAAGCAAAAGTCTTTGAATCTTTCAAATAATTTCAGTCTGTCTTCTAGTTTACACTTTGCTTGTAACCCTGTAAGGCCAGGTCAATTTTAGCTCTTCTAAAATAAACCTACAGATATTTTTTCTCTCTAAGACCACATTTACACAACCAATAGGTCCTATTGTTCAGCCTTGCAATGCTATTGGATGGGATATTTTGTGACTAGGCCTGTTCACCTGTTCACCATGAACTCACACAACATGCAAACTTGACTTGAAGCACATCATCGTGTTTTACTGGACTGGTTAAATCAACATTCAAGTAAGTAAAATGCCCCAAATAGTTTTTATGTGATTAGTAATATGTTTAGATCATGTAGATATTAAGGTACTGTTGAATGCTTTAATCATATTAGATGTGAGCCTGTAATGTCTATGTTGTAATTTTACACTAGGTGAAAGGGGTAGCAAAATTTGAATTAAGTTGAATTAAGGAATAAATTATTTCTTTGAGAATTTGAAAGTATTTGTGCAGCAATATTTGAAATTATCTGTATTTTATCATTCATAAAATATACTTAACTGGTCCGGTTTTCTTTTCTGGGCTTTGCTTGTTTGCCCAAATATCTGCTTGCTGCATGAGGGACAGGTGATAATGTTCTGGAATGTGGGGCTATAAATGCTATTAGCATGATAAGTAAAGGGCACAATAAGCCTGACAGTACTGTGTGAATTCTGTGGAATGTGTGAATTCTTTAAAATGAATATGTGTGCCTTGAATTCATTCAGTCATGTTTGACAATCACTAAACTTTTGCCATGAAGTCACTCTGCTTGTATGATTTCTTTTAGAAATTCTTACATTTATATTTCAGAAAACTGAATCTGGAAACACAAATACTCTGTTTTCTTTTTTCCATACTTTTCCAGCCTTGGAAAATACTAAAATCAAATTCCATACAAACTGCGTAGGAACCCTGTATAAACTTGAGTAAAAGTACAAAAGTACTTGATCTTTAATGTACATATTAAAAGTAAAAATTACTGATTGATGAATGTTTATTTATTTTGCAATTTTATAGACTCTCTTGCTCAAATGGGTTACAGTTCAGTTTGACATCTTTATGAATTGTGATTTTTCAAATAGCCAGCATTAGTCAAGATTATGCAGACTGCAGACACTTAAATTGATCTGCAAGTAAGAAAACGCTTTTATTTATTATTCAAACTTATATACTGATACACTACTGATAATTACTGATAATTCAAGTGTGCAAGCAAATGAAATTAACAAAATATACCAAATACAGTAGTATATATAGAAATGTGGAACAAAATGTGTGCAGATGTGTGTTAACAAATAGCTATAAACATTCAATATAAAAACAGATGTCACATAGGGCAAAACGTAACAATTTAAGAACACTAGGCAAACATATTAGTTTTACATCATTTGAAAGTTCTACGGCAGCAGGGCACAGCAAACTTTGTTGTTTTTTTTGTTTTTGTTTTTTTACCAAAAACCTATCCTGTTTCAGACTTAAGTAAAGTTGGCTGCATATTCACAGATTCGAATTTCCCGGATCAATAACTCAAATAACACCTCTTTTCAATCGTAGTAGAGAAGCAGCTACAACCTAATTTTCCTCAAAATCAGCTTTCCTCTGCTTTGGACAAAATACATTGATCTCTATGAGAGACAGATCCAAAGGGACCATCTGCAAAGTGCAAAACCTGAAGTGTGTTACTACAAAAACTCTCAATAACTTCAATGTTACACACTGTAGTATCACCAAATTTATTTCATACACCACTGTTGGCCTGCTTATACTCCAACACTTATATTGTAAATATAAAATATGTATTTTTGCATAATTCTTATGATTTTCTATATTGAAAAATATTTAATAACTTCACTGTAATACACTGTACAGTCAGCAAATTTATTTCACACACCACTGCTGTCCTGCTGGTAATACTACAACACTTATTTTGGAAAAATATGTTTTTTATATATATATATTTTTTTTATAATGAAAAATATTTAATAACTTCACTACTGTCAGCAAATTAATTTCACACATCACTGCTGTCCTGATAGTTATACTACAAAACTTATTTTGGAAAAATGTATTTTGTATAATTTTTATGATTTTTTATTTTGAAAAATATTCAATAACTTGACTATTATGAAACATATATTCAGTAACTTCACTGCAATACACTGTACTGTCACCAAATTCAGCTCACACATCACTGATGTCCTGATAGTCATATTACAACACTTATTTTAGAAAAATATCTTTTTTAATTGTTTTTATTATGAAAAATATTAGATAATTTCACTGTAATACACTGTACTGTTACCAAATTTAGTTCACACGCCACTGCTGTCTTGATAGTTATACTACAACACATATTTTGTGGGGAAAAAGTTCGCCTGCAGTTCCAAAAAAAAAAAAAAAAAAGTTCTTTGAATGGAAGTCTGTGAGAGCACTCCAGACTGAAATCGCCCAAAGAGGCGGTACTCCACAGAACGTGACTTGACGCTGATTGGTCTATAGCCAGACCAGAGGCAGAACAAACAGTACTCTAGTGACAGCTAAAGTAACAATGTGGTTGAATGTGATTAAAAAAATCCTTCCCTTTCGCACTTTGGTGGTGCGTTGCACTATCGCCCTAATGAAGAAACCACCCCTGAAATGTGGACATGTCCAAGAATTTCATAAAGGCTTAAACAGCTCACCCTTTTACAGCAGAATTAGTTCCCAAACAACTGACAGTCGTGACCTAAATATGATTTTCATTTCCAATAATAAATCCTAAAATTCGGCATTAACTTACTTTTCACACCATCAGTCGCGCACGCACTCAAGCCTCGAAGATCTCCCGTCCCGTCTTTTTCTTTTTATTTTATGTTTATCACTTATTCTGTATTTAGACACCTTTTATGAGAATTTCACTGTTATTGCACCTTACCTTCCCTTTTAGTGAAATGGTCCTTCACATTTCCACGGATTAATAGAGTAACTACCCCAGGGATGACGTGTTTTTGTAGGCCAACCCGGAAGTTAGCAGCGCAAGGGTTCCCTCGATCGAAAGTCTATTAATTTTTCCCATAGACTTTTGGAAAATCGCAGAAAATAAGCTCTGTGTTTAACGAAGGGTTATGACACTTACACGTTTTGTCTATCAAGATAATCTTTACAAGTGAACACAATATTTATAGATTTTGAAGCCTAAATAAAGTCATCAGATATAAAAGGCTAACAGTAGGCTATAAACGGACTACAGCACACCATGGTCGCGGATCAATGTCACCACCACCAAGCGTCCTCAAACTTTATTTAGAAAACAACTTTATTTATAAACATGCTCGCTGATTATGATCTGTGCTGTTATGAATACTTATCCACTTTTTCATGAGAAATGCTGTCCAAATGTCCCGTTTTTAATGATGACTTCTAAAGTCCCCGCCAAAGGAAGTCCCTTTTAGCAATTTGTTAGCAACCGCCGATTTTAAGACACAGTAAAAGTTTAAAAAAACACAAGTGGGTTATAACCAGTGTGTTTATGTCATTGATCAAAACGTGAAAGTATTTAGAGGCTTTGTTAACCAGTGCACAGACCTTATTTCAGGCGATTTAGCAAAAACCCGTTCAAAAAACCCATAGACTTTACGGCATTGGAACCGGAAGTCCTAAAATGCTAACTCGCTTCCGGGTTTTGCCTACAAAAATGCGTCATCCCTGAGGCCAGTTTTACTCAAAGCATTTTCACTAAACCATTTTTGTGAGTGATTTTTGCTAACTGTTGCTAATTAACTGTATGTTGGCGCCAAATATGGAAAGAGGTGGAGCTACAATATAATAGCCTAATTTAGCATTTTTTTTGCTCGAGATAAAATTAGCCATTAACGACAGAACAAAAAAAAACAAAACAAAAAAAACATAAATAAACAAGGTGCCTTCAGATTTTTTTTAAATGTATCAAAAAAGGCTGGTATATATCTCGTACGGTAAAAGTCCAATAGCTTCTAAGACAGTAGCAACCATAGACAATTTTATATGGGTCGTGTTTGTAAAATAGATTTTGTAAGAAAAACTGGTCAAATTCTGTTGGACTTAGCTACAAAAACAGATAAATTTTGCAATGTTTACCTAAATAAGCTTCATGCAATTAAATTACTTAAATTAAATATATAAATACATAAAATATCAAAAGTTAAATCTAAGTGTTTTATGTAAATTTAAACCTTCTATTTAAATCTAAAAGTGTTATGTAAATGTTAAATCCAAATTCTATAAATGTGAAACCTATATGTAAATCACTTCCTCTCTTATCAAAAACCCCTGCATTAAATTATACTAGCAGGTTTATTGCCGCATCATCAAATTATTTTTAATGAACATGAATTGGATCCATTTAACATTCAGCAGGCCTACATAAAGATAACAGAACAAAGATACAGTGATAATAAACAGGGCTATTTAGTTAGGTTTAATGGTTTTCAGGTGAAATGAACAAATGTAAAACAACACTGCATATTCTTAACTGTATAAATTATATACATATTAATCCTTCTTTATTGTAACAGACTTTATTGTGATTAATCTTCTAATTTGTTTTTGTATACATTTTAATATTTTTTGTAAGTTTAAATATGTGAGATCTGCACTATCTTCTTTACTAAGGCAGGACTCTTATTTTGACGGGTGTTCTAGTGTACGGACTGAAAAGGAGAGCACGCAGTTTGTCCGTTTATTAAGCATCCCCCGAAAAGGCATAAGATATGTATGTATTTTTTAACTGTTAGTTGTAATAAGTGTTTTGAGTAATTCGCTGTATGTTGATGATAATGCAATGGAGAGAGAGAGTTTAATGCGCACTTCTTGTGCTCTGTAATGTTTAGCTTTTGTGGTGATTTGTTTGGAGTGAAAACCTACGCAATAAACTTTATAAAACATCAGTAAAGGTTTGGTCATCATTCGGAGGGAGTCTGCTACACTTATGAAAGTTACAAAAGTTATTTAGTCAAGAATATTGTGCGATCGTCGGTGCATCCCTGATATATAAAGCCATATAAGCTGCGAATGCTCAGCATACCCAAGCCATTCGTGGACTCAGCAACTAATATTAACATTATAAATAACTATTAAATCCCTTGTTTGAGGTGTACCATAAAGCCTACATGATTGGTAATACGTATGCAACTGTCCATAATTTATTTATTTATTTACCAAACTAAGGTAATTTTCTTTAAATCTGCCAGTTTTCTGGGTAAACTGATCTACGGCAGCTTTTGCGCCTTCGCGCTTTTGTCATGGAGCGTCATCATTGTCCCGCGTTCTCATTGGTTTGCTGACCTATGGGGGATTTCATGGCAGGATAAGCTGTGAGCGGACCGCTCGCCCAAGAGGAAAAATGAGCTGCTGCCTGATCTCGATCACCGAAAATCACATTGTATTTGATACAAAAACTAACTAGACTTAACCAAATGGGGAAAAAATCATAACTAAAACTATTTTCATAGTATTTCATTTTCTCCATAGGTAATTTTTTTTATGAAAACTTATAAATTGTTTAAGACAGTCCTACTGTAACTAGGCCTATCAGAGGATGTTAATCGATAGTCTTTGGGTTTGTTAAAGTCATCAGTTTGCATAATTTCAACTTATTTTTTAAAGAATACTGATATTTTTATTGAACCTACTTATATTTATTATAATTACATTTTTATTTTTTATTTAAAATGGGCTGCTAATACTAATAATGTTATTCTTAGGCTGTGTGTCCAACAAAGCATTTTTTCCAGCTGCTAGCGTACTTTTTCAATTGTTTTCAATGGGAGCGCAGTGTTTTTTAAACGCCAGGAGTGTAACAAGGCGCTGAGCGCCTTTTTCACGCTCAAGCGCCGATAGCTCAGCGTTCTAGTAGCTGTGCGTGCAAACTGCCATCGTTAATCTTGCAGAGACGGCGAGCTTGAGCGGGGAGTTCTTTGGCGTGAGTGAGCAGGAGTAAGTATTCTGATTAATTATTTTGTATAGTATTTTAAAATGTAACGCCAGTACGCCATATTAAGATAATCTCCCCGATTGCCTGCGAGCTTCTCTTCCTGTCTGTACGGTAATTTCTCTACTGTGCGACAGAGAGTCGAGTGGTTATGACGCAATAGTTAGCTTATTTTTACAAAAACTGTTTCTACGGGGCCATAATGTAACATAGAAGGTAATGGAGCCCTTTATACATTGTCGTGTATCTTTGGAAATAAATCATGGACAAATGGAGTCTTTAAACGCCTCAAATGTAAAGTTATTCACTGTCAAAGTGACGCCAAAATGAATGGGAGTCAATGGGTATGCTAACGCAAGTGAAGTTCTGCTACAAGATGGCAGCACGTGGCCGACTTCAACTTCCGGTCAACTTCCTTGGGCACTGTTTTTTACCAGTCGCCTCGAGTTGAAGAAAGTGATGAGCGCAGCGTTTTACTCAAAGTTGAACAGTCACTTTTTAGCCAGCCGTCCAATCAGAGTGGAGGAGGGGCGGGACAAATACAACACCGACCAACTGTCACATTCTTGCTGTACAGTGACATCAACAAACAGAAACAAAATGGATGAGAAATTAATATTGCTGGTCTCCGAACATACATAGCAAGTAATTCCACATTGTGAGAACATTTTTAGTCTGAAACAAATTACCTGCAAAATCAGTTATAAGTAACAGTGCCACAGATATTCCGTATCATAGCAACAAAGCGTCTTAACAGGAAAAAACGCTGCGCTGCAGAAGCGCTCACAGACGGGCGTTTTAAGCAGAGCGCCTAGCATTTTCAGCTGGATAAAAATGCTCTGGTAGACACACGGCCTTATTATTGATTCAACAAGTACTTTTGGCATAAATTTAAATTTATTTGTTGTGTCTGATTTAGATCAGTCTCTGATTTAGATCTGTGTCCTAAACTGATGTGTTTAAAGGTGAAGTATGTAGTTTGTGTGACACTAGCGGCACCTAGCGGATTACAAAAATACAGCATATTTTGCAAACGAGCCTTTCGCATGTCCCGCCTCCGTCGACTCAAACATCACAAAAGCTCTTACAGGTGCTTGGGAAGGCACGTCTCAACAGGTAAATATGGGATACTCTCAATAAAAGGTTCAACATATTAGAAATACTTTTGACTGTGTTGCTATTTGTCATGAGCAAGCAAATGAGTAAACTAACACTGAGAATGCGAGCGTCTCGCATATTAGCTATAAACCCATTCAAACGTAACTGCATCAGCCACATTTTTTTTACAGGAAGCTCCATCCAGCATACCCGGTTTAAAAAAGTCACTGCTCACCACTATATATATATATGTGTGTGTTTGTGTCTTTAAATGATAATGAGCTTTGCTCACCCTCTGTTCTGTGGGGCGTTTTGACACAATACATGTGGAGTGCTGCCTTGACAACAGCTGAGGTTATATTTTGGAGAAAGAATGGCAGCGGGAGTCTCTGAGGACACATCTGTGCAACCGTATCAATTTTAACCAGAGTCGGACCCGGAACAAGATGACGGCCCGACAAAGTTTGACAATTATGGCTCGAACAGGACGTTTTTGAATGGTTGGTTAACGTAATGTCACTTTGATCTATCTTTGTATGTACTGGCAGGGTAGCGAAGTGAGATACGAATGCTATGTGTTTACTGATGTAAACGTTAGTTCATTGACAGATTGATGTTACAGCTAATGGTCATGAAAAACTTTTTTTTGGTAAATGTAGGCTACAGGTTAATAAAACGTTACACTCACTTCTTCTGGAGGTGCAGCAGGAACACGAATAGTTGGTACCGATCCTTTTTTCAGGAGCAGCTTCTTAGCAAAACCTGCTTTATACTGACCCTCGTTTATAAAGCAGCCTGGTGAGAAATGATCCGTGCAAACATGAAAGCACTGACATTGATCGGGGGGAATATTCCCTTTCGAAAACAAAACTCAGCCACTGCGTCTTCAGCGGTTTGGATTTAGGAACATCAAAATGACTGCGGTGTTCGTTATTACACCCAACAGAACAGAACACCACAATCGTTTAGACGCCATTCTGCTCCAGCGTATCAACAATGGCGGACTATGATGACAGCTCGCTCAGGGCGGGTCTGTGGTGAAACGCTGCTGTCAATTAACAATCGTGGGAGGGGCGTCCGATCGTGTGACGTCACACGGTCAGACGGCTCGATTTGAGACAGTGGAAAACATATAAGGAGATTTAAAAAAAACAAAAAACACTGGATGGATTTTTATCATTATAGGATGGTTGCCAACACACATTTCAGTACAATCAACTTGTAAAAGTGCATGTACCATTATATGACCCCTTTAAAGGGCTTTAGAGAACCTGGACCGTCACCTTCAACATCAACTCCAATCCGACCAGTAAGTATACTTTTTAAATAAATTTCGGAAGGGTGGGGGGCACAAGACGTGTCACTCATATTGTTTTGAATGGGAGAAAGTGTAACGCGCAATATGGCGGAATAAGTCCCGCCTTCTAAATAAGAGCCAATCGCCGACTGGTAAAGTCATCGCATCACTGCAGCGGCCGTTATGCTGCGTTCCAGGCAGGTTTTTGAGCCCGTAAGTCACGATTTCAAATCACGACTCACGACTTTGTAGCGTTCCAGGAAAGTTACGCCAAACTGCGTAAAAGTGTAAACAAACCAACATGGCGGACCGTATGGGGCTTATGCTCCTTAATTATTTCTATCGCCATAGGTGCTTACTCCTTGCTTATTTGAGGAAAATAGAGGAGGAAAACGGTGCATAAGACAAGAGAAGCTGTTATACCTTTTATTTTACGTAATTTACCGTGCACTTGCATAAACACCGCATCCGTAGGGGCTGCCATTGTTGTTTCGCGGGCTATGTGACGTCAGAACCCCGTAACTGGGAGAACATCGATCTAGTACGAGTTCACGGGTGGGAAGTCATGGCTTTGACTGCTGTTCCAGTGCACTTTCACGGGTAGAAGGTTGGAAAAACACGGGTTACGGGTTGCCTGGAGCGCGGCATTAGAAGCACCAGTTTCTATAGAAACAGTCAGACGCGCGCCTCCGAAATGAGGCACAAGAGACGCGCATTTAGGTCTGCGCATGCGCATTAGCTTGTTCCAGCATGAAAATAGTTGTTGTTTTTTTCATGATTCGAGCGTTTAAAAAAAAAAATTATGAGACAGTTGTCAGATTTCATTGGTGATTTCAAATATGAAATTTAATCAAAAGATTGGCAAACAGCTTTGGAGCTGTATGATGCCCAGGATGCCCGAGAGGCGTTTCAAAGATGGCCGCCGAGTGAAATGACTTGTCTTAAAGGGACTTTGGTGCACCAACACATTTGTCCCACCATTTTAAGATTCGTTGTTCAATTAGATTTGTTTGAATATTGATAAATTTAACCATCCTCAAAAAAGTTTATGGATTGCAATGCATAGTACGATGCAACTGGATTATGCAGATTTCCATCATAAGAAAAAAAACTGACTTTAACAATAACATGTAACGTACATTCTTAAAAAAAAAAAACACTGACTGGTCGGATTGGAGTTGAAGTCGCCCCAGATGTCGAAGGTGATGGTCCAGCTTCTCTAAAGCCCTTTAATGCGGCTCTCACCACTCTATGGTCCCTGACAGATCGCCCGAGACCGCCATGTTGAATCTGCTGCCCCAAACACCGATTGAGTTGCGTAATGTGCGCCGTTGCATGTGACTCACCGCCCAGTGGTGTTATAATTTGCATAACTCTGCCTTCGCAGTATCACTGGTTTGGCGTCAAGCATGAATTTGCATGTTCTGTAAACTAAAGATTTTAAATGTTTAGCTCAACATTTAGATTTAGGGCTATATCTAAATCTATGTTAAGTGAGATTGTTGAGCATATAATATATAGAGGATTCACATTTATATTTAGAATTAACACATTTAGATTTAAATAGGTGGTTTAGATTTACATAAAACACTTAGATTTAACTGATATTTTATGTATTTTAATTGCATGAAGCTTATTTAGGTAAATATTGCAAAATGTATTTGTTTTTGTAGCTAAATCTAACAGAATTTGACCAGTTTTTCTTACACAATTTATTTTACAAATGACACCCTGTAATTTTATGTCTATGGTAGCAACAACAACACAGCGACACCTATTTAAATTATAGCCAAAAACTTTATTATTGGAACAAAATGTTATACAATTTCATATTGTTTAATTTGACCATTTCAAATAGTTCAAAAAGTCTCAATTTATGTACAGTAGCTACATTAACAAACTCTTCACACATTGAGTTTATTTTCCAGAACAACTTTTATTAAAGAAACATTTTATAAAGCTGCCAGTTTTATTAAACAACTGTCAAATATTGATCCAAGGATGTGGCTGAGCAGCATTGCTGACCTGCATGCAAGCTGATTAAATTCTCTCAAACACTAAGCCACACTAGGATTGGACAAAGAGTAATATCATGACTAAGTGCTTTTCAAAAAACCTTTTTGTGAACACAGAATGACTTTTATAAACATCTCTAATTTAAAAGTCTCATTCAACATCAAACTGTCATTCAAAAGCAATAAAGCATCTGTACATACACAACTTCAAGACAAATAAGTTTCAAATTCTCTTTCTAGTGAGGTGCTCATTAAGCAAAGAACAATAAAATATGTGCCAAAAACATAACAGCATATAAAAAGGGACAAGCATGAAAAGAAACATTTATAATGCCTGTTGCCATTTCTAAAACAACTAGTGTTATATTTCTTATCTATTCATTTGTTTATTTTCTTTAAATAGGCCATATAGCTTAAAAAAGGTTTTTTAAAGAACAATTTAATTACAATAAACATCTAATAGTACATGAATCAATATTAAGATAATCACTTTTTTTTTTTTTCACAAAATTGTCTTTACATTAGCAGCGTGTTATTCAATAGTCTCTTCACCGATTGTAAGGACCAGATTCAAACAAAGTAAATCACATATACAAATTGGAGGGAGAGGTACCATTAGTACAACAAGCAATTCAAAAATAGGAAAAAAAAAAAAAAAAAAAAGCTACGAAATAAGATGATAGGCGCAAGAAGTCCTCTCAGAGGAGACGGGCCAGTGTATTTACACGTTAAGATGATGAATCTTTCTGTGAGGTGGCTGAAATACAAAAGTTTAAACAATTAGATATTTAGAATCAGACTTCAAAAAAAAAAAAATATATATATATAAATGAATACACTGATACTGATGATTTTAGCTGAACCAACCTGTCAGATCTCTAAATTTTCTTTTTGCTTCAGCTCTTTCCTCTGAATCAAAATACCACACAGTGATTGCATACCTGTGACACAAAACAGACACTTAAGCACAATGCTGAAATCATCTTGAAATAGTTCTATAACACGAAAGCCAACACATGCACTTACCTTGTAGCATATGACGGTTGAACTTCATGAGGGTTCCTACGATCTGACCAGAAAAGCAGAAGTCGATCAAACAAAGGCTCGATGTCAGCTACGTAAGATTTCCCTTCAGGAAAGATCCTTAGCAATCCCCCATGCTCCTAATAACATACAGTGACATTTGATTAATTATCATCATCATCATCATACAATAAATATTTTGAAAATTACATTGTTTTTTGTTTTTTTAAACATGCCAACTAAATGTATACCTTGGCATTCCAGTTTTTATTTAGATAGTAAATACAGGTGACACAGCGACCATCTGCATTAGGGTTATCTACATGTTTCACGTATCCTGCTCCATTTCCTGGATAACAAGCCACCATTGCCTGAAAAAGAAGACAGATCAAGCTAAGCTTGATAGAAAGTTGTACATTACAACAAATCCCAGCCAAGTCTATTTCTAGGTAAATATGCTAACAATTAATTAATCAGGTTATTAAAATATTTTGTCAAGTTAGCAAGTTTGTGTATCAAACCCAGCCCAATTGCTATTCAAAATCTGTGGTCTAAAAAACAACCTGTGGCAATAGTCTTAACGTTGCACTGGGCTATATATACACACACGTTACATATAACAATCTTAACAAGACAACAAGGTAACAACACACAGCTGGGGGAGACAATCAACATGAAAAACTACAAAAGGCCTACAAAGATGGCGGACAAAAAAAAACAAATTTAAATTTAATCTGGTGATAAAGTATGTTTACGAGCTGCTTAATTCATACAATTTAATTAAAATTGGAAATGAATTAAAAATAATTCATTAAAACTAAATCCATATGAACCAACTGACAGAACCCGTTGAGGTTCTATATAGAACCTTTTTCTTCTAAGAGCGAAATGGTTTCTAAAGTTTAAACAATATTATCTTGTAAACATAATAATATACCAATCACAAATATAAATCGATGTGGTTATCATAAAAGTCTAAAAGACAAATGTTTAGTTTAAAAGAAAAACACTATTAAATTAAACATGGTGCACATTTTTTGACTAGATGGACGGTTTTTTGAAAGATGAACTTAAGGCACCCACATAATAATGATAATCAGCCTGATTTTGGGCCCAATTCACCCATTCCACACCTTATCAGATTTTCTTGTAGTGTGATGTGTATTAAGAGTCACTTAATCTGCTCGGAATAACGTAGGAAGCCACACCACTCTCAAACGTGTTGAATATTTACGATCAGAAATCTTGTTGTGTCGGGGGAACCCAGAGGACAAATGCGAACGCAATGCACTCTCATACTACGACTTCATCCAAACCTTTTTTTTTATTATTTGTTATGTTGTGTAGAAACATTGTAACATTGTTCTGTTACATATCCTTACATTTCAGCTCAACATTAATTATAAAATGTTAACTAGATGTGTAAACTACCTGCCTAGCAATGTGTGTTTATGCTGAAATCTATTAAAAAATTAAAAAAAAAACTTTTCTATCAATTGTCTTTATAAGAGCTTTGAGTTGACTGTGCGTTTCATATTTCATGCTTCAGAAATGTGAAGTAATTTCCGGTAAGGTAGCATAGTGAGCACGATGATGCTCCCTGGTTTTTGTGGTGCATTGTAGGAATTTTTAGAGAGTGAACTTCCAATGCACTGCAAGGATTTTGCGATTGAGATAGCCATTAAAATGGCATCTTGATCAGTGCCCTGACTACTGAACTAGGGAGCTGATTAAGACGCACCAAAGACTATAGATATAGAAAGACGGTTCACTCCTATTAGTTATGAATGTGAGAAACTGCAATGCGCAAAATGGAGGAATATGTCCCGCCTTCTAAGTAAAAGAGCCAATCGCTGATTGGTAAAGTCACTGCATCACTGTCACTGCAGCTGCCGTTAGAAGCTCCGGTTCCCATAGAAACCTGAGACTCACACTTATTAGGTCCACACATGCGCATTGGCATGTCTAGCCTGAAAAATACACTTTTTAACGCTAATTGTGCATAAGAAACAACATTTATGGGGCAGTTCAGTTCAGTTCATTGTTTAAAATTACTTTACCAATCGGCGATTGGCTCTTAATTAGAAGGCGGGACCTATTCCACCATATTGCGTGTATTTTCTCCCATTCATTACTAATTGAGTGAATCGTCTTTCTATAGTCTTTGCTATTATCGCCATTTCTTCCAAAGACTATAGAATAATGCTGCGTTCACGTCACCTCGTATTTACCGGAATCTTGAAATGACATCACGTGACGTTATATTCGGAGCTGTTCATGTCCTTTTGGTCCTTGAACTGGGAATTATGCGTTTCCATGGCAGCACTATCGACGCCTAAATGAATCTACAGTGGTCAGGTGGTACAGCGCGGCCACGTGGTACATCTGGGAGCTTTCAGAAAACTCCCAGCTTACAAGCTGTAATTACGAGCTCTACAAGGACGTGAAGGCTTTTTACAAGCTAGAATCTCGTAACTACAGGAATTACGAGGCCGCGTGAATGCACCTTTACACAAGATGCGTCACTAGTATTGTTTTGAGTCCCGCCTTCTAAATAAGAGCCAGGTAAGAGATTGGTAAAGTCATTGCGTCACTGCAGCGACCGTTAGAAGCTCCGGTTCCTATAGAAACAGTCAGACACGCGCTTCCTATAGAGACACGCACTTAGGATTGCGCATGCGCTTTAGCTTGATCCAGCCTGAAATTTTTTATTTTTTTGTCATGATTTAAGCGTTTAGAAAAAAAATGTATGAGACAGTTGTCAGATTTCATTGATGATTTCAAATATGAAATTTAATCGAAAGCTTGGCGAACAGCTTTAGAGAATTTGAAACAAGGCGTTTCAAAGATAGCCGCAGAGCGAAATGATTTGTCTTAAAGGGACTTTGTTTCTTCTTGCCCGTCGTCCGCCATGTTTGTTTTACCTAAAGTCACATTTGACTGAGTTTACAGTCGGTTGTAAATGGAATCTGTTAGTGTTGGTATGCTGTCATTTGAGTCACATCGCGGCACTCCGCACACTATAGGAACAAAATTGTTAAATCAATGATTTTTTTTAATTGTCATGTTTGTTTTCTCTCACATTTTGAAAATCTGTTAAGATTTTAAATATCTTTTAGAGTAGGCCAGCCTTTACATGGTAAATTATCAAAAGCTGATGCTGTAATATAGCATCTGCTCAATCTTGGAATGATTATTTATGAATGCAAAATGGTTATCCCTCACAAATACACACACAATGGGGGCAACAGTCACCAGTGCCCATGTTTACATTTCTGCAGACAAGTCTTTATCATGATCATGTTCCCACAATAAGAGTGCACACGCAAGTTTGCCGTCATAGCAAAATATAAATATGTAGCAGCAAAGAGAGTAGGAGGAAGTGTGTGCGTGCACCAGAGTGTGTGTGTATACATGGGGAAAGAGAGCAAGCTTGGCCAGCAGCCAATGCGCTGAGGGTTTAATGACAGTGCTACGTGTTGAGCGTGAGTCTACAGCACTAAACAGACTTCAGCTGAAACGCACAACTACCGTACACAATCCAGAGCTCTGATTCAGCACCATTGACGCCCACATGCTCAGTCAATATGAAACCATTTCAAAACACTCATTTGAGAAATATTAATATTCTATTTCCTCTTACTAAAGGAGAGTATTTGCACTAACCGTTTAAAGCATTTTAGGTACCACTTTACAATAAGGTGTCATTTGTAAACATGAACTCTGAACGGTTTATTATTATATTGTATATTGGACCTGAGCTAATGTGAAGTAACTTTAAAGATTAATAAATACTGTAACAAATGTATTGCTCATAGATAGTTAGTTAGTTAATGTTATTTATGCGTAATATTTTCATTCAGACTTACAAATGAGGAGAAGCGGGTAATTAAAAACAGAAAATTCTCTATTTCTTTTAGAACTACATTTGAGCAAGTAAAACTCTTGTATCCCACAGCTGAAAAGTGGCTCTTAAACATCCTGTTGCTTCACTCGGGGCCTCTTGTAGTTCAGCAAACACCAGTGAGAGAAGTCACGTACTGTTCACAACAACACAAACTGAAAGCCTATCTCTGCCATTCATTACCAAGCACAGTGAAGGCAGTGTGTGCCAAAGGCACTCTACTGTAGACAAAGAGCTAAACAAAGACAGAAACTAATGAATCAGAACCTGTATTCACCCAGATGAACAAACAATCTATGTCAAAATAATTAAAAACACTTAATTAATCAACAAGTTGTAATAATCAAAATTTATGCTTGTGTACACGCTACCGTTCAAAAGCTGGTGGTCAGTTTTTTGTTTTTTTAAGAAATTAATACTTCATTTTTATTGTTCAAGGTGACAGTAAAGACTTTTACAATGTTACAAAAAATCTATTTCAAAAGAAATTATTCTTGAACAGCAAATCGGCATATCATTTGACACTGAAGACTGGAGTAATGATGCTGAAAATTCAGCTTTGACGTCACATATTACAATATATAAACATAGAAAAGAATTCTTTTTAAATTGTAATATTTCTTTTAAAGAGAACTTGCCGACCCCAAACTTTTGAATGGTAGCGTGTGTGTGTGTGTGTGTGTATAATGTATTATATATATATATATATATATATATATATATATATATATACACATAAAATAATGTATGTATACATTATTTAATGCATGTATGTATATACATTGGTATGACATCCACTGGTATGACATTTATTTCAGTCTAATATTATTTGCTAAATTAATGTAATTTTAAAGTCATAGCAGACATTTTAATGATTGGTTTAGGAATGTACATGAAGTACCAATTTCTAACTATTTTAAAGTATATTAATTGTACGTACATTACTTATTTACTTTTAAGGAAGCTTATTATATTTTAAATATTAATGAATATAAACATCTTTGAATCATAATTTAAATACATGTCTAACTATGGGAATATAAATTAACGTTTAAAGGAAAGTTACTATGTGTGTTACCAATCAGTTATATAATTCATACAAATATGCTCATGTTGTAGCTACATTAAAATATGAATCAAAGTTTCATAACATTTCTAATTGAAAATGAGTTTATCATATAAGAATTGTTAGTGTTATTAATGAAAGTTACTATAACTGTGTGTAATCAATTATATCAATCAAATACATATGAAACATTTTCAGCAGACACATTCTTAGTTTAAAAGCACTTAACGCTTACCTTTGACCTGGCATGAATGCTTTTGCCCAGTTGACCCACACACAGAGAAATGAGTTTGTCTATGAGTGTTAATAAGAAATTGATAGCCTCCGTGCCCCTCTCGGTCCCGTTAACCCATGTTATTTTATCCCCTCTGATGTTTGTCCTGCAAACTCCACTGCTTCGCCTGGCCAGCTGCCCGTCGTTGAGAATCCCACAGCAATGCATGCGTTTGACCTGACCCAAAACCATATGTCCCGCGATGTCCCCCAGAAAATGATCCACGTAAAAGAAGCCTCGGTCCAACAGAGCTGGCACTACCTGCTTGACAGCCAAAGTCTCCAACTGCGTGTCCATTGCAAGCTGAAGAAATGGCATTTTATCCTGAGCTTGGTGCATTCAAATCAGCTAAAGTGTTATAAAGTGATATCTAACACAGCCTCTTCCTTCAAAAGACGGATAAATAATGCCACATGCAGTAGACAGGGGCTGTCGGTGGGCTCTGATCTGCTCTTATAATCGCTCTGTGTGAGGGTCCATGAGCGCGAGAGGATCAGAGCGCAGCGCACCTGTAGCGCATGTGGAACGTGCAGAATGTGTGTCGCGCTTCAGTGGGCGGGTATTCACACGAAACCCCCATTCAGTTCGCTTCAAATTGGGCTGGACAACACATGTTTCCTACGACACTAAAGATATCTTCCTTCAGGGGGCGCTCGACGGCTCAGAACGCCGAATCCGCCATTCAGCCGCGTTCAAACATCAGGATATTTTGTCTTATATGAGTACTTTTGTTTTACTTTTAAAGTATAATATTTAAAAAATGGCAATTTCATAGATTGGAGCCTGACATAGGAAATGAAAATCTTTCTCTGAAATTGCTATAAAATGAGTCCTAATGAAACCATCCTGAACAACACTGATAAGAGGAAGGGATATCACGTGATAACACCGCCTACGTGTTACTTCAGCAGTACTTCGAAAGATCATTTACATATGAACAATGACACTGAGAAACTTTATCTATTGAATTGTAAATACATGCTCAGTTGTTAAAACTACGCATTCTGTAATGATCAACCAATAAGGGTAAAGTAACATCCCCCAATATTAGCTTATATTGGAGATAAATATGCCTAAATGTTAGATAAAGTTACAAAATGATTGACTTTGCACTTCACCTCTGCTGTAGTTTATTCATAATCTAGCTTTCAATCTGGCACTGTATTTTACTGTAGGCTACTATTAATATAGGGCTCTGTGACGAATATCTTATGAATCTATTGTAAGTCGTTTTTTAAAAAAAATAAAAAATAATAAATTTAAATGTTTAAAAACTAAATCTAAAACTAAATAAATGTAAAAAATATATATATTAGAATAAATACAAAAACAAGAGAAAATTTAAATTAAAAAATGTAACGTATTTTATCATTATTTATGTTTATTTTGTATGTTTCCGTATTTGGCCTAAGCCCCGCCCATTTAAGAATCCTGCTTTATACGTAGACTATAGTGCCATCCTACCGTCGTGTTGTATTTCTATGAGTTCAGCCCTACTGTGCTGATTTACCCGACTGTAATTAATGCCAAGCAGAGTCAGGCCACAGAAAACACACGCGACTGATCTCATGTATGTGTTATGGCAAAAATAAAATAAAATCGTGAAGAAAAAAGATCAAATTAATGTAAAATAGTTAGCATTGCTTTTATCTCAAACGACCGCGTGATTAGACCATCACAAGATGGTTATAATGAGCTCATTTTATGGTCATGCCTGAGTCTGACCGCCATTGAGGAGCCGAACAGCCGCATGTACGCGCACAAATCTCTAAAAAAATACGAAGGGGGCGTTTTTCATCAAGCGCAAGAGAACAAAGCTCTTCAGTGAGCTCTTTGTGTGCTTTTTCTAAACTTCATAAAATGAAAACGCATACATAAAAACAAGTTACACCTGCTTCTCTCTCGATCAACTTCCAAACTTTGCATTACAACACTTGATTGTCTTATATGCCAAATCGGTTGTGTTGCAATTGCAAATTAAAGCATGCGACTTATATACTTCCAAAGTATAGGCCTACAGAGTTTTAGGCTTGCCAGGTTTGGATGCTTAAGCAACTTGAAGTGCTATTCGGTGAGGTTAAAGAGCACGCGTAACTCACTCACCTTATGCCTCCCTCTGATTTTGAACTTGTCCAGTCTGCCGTCCGCGCATGTGATGACTTTGTCCATTCGGGTCAGCAGATAGCCAATGTTTAGGCAGCTACTTTCGGTGCCATCGACCCATGCAATCTTGTCCCCTCGTATAGCTTTGCTTTTGTCCAGTTTTTGGCTCACTAACTGTCCATCATGCATATTGCCACTCTGGTGAATGCGCCTCACCTCCTGCAGAACGCGCTCTCCGATTCTGACCCCTAGAAAATTATCAACTATACACAAACCGTAGGAGTTCATGCACGGGACTATGTATTGCAAGACTAGTTTGTGTGTGTGTATGCGCTTGCGATCATTAGATTTTGCCCGGTTACTGCGGGGGTTCCTGAGCTCTCTGGGCAGCTCCATGCGTCCACGGGTTTCATCTGGACATCTTTGCTGCTGTTTCTGCCCTTGACGATCTATTCTGATCGTTTGGTCTTCAGGGATCTGTTCAGCCGCCTGATTTCCTTGCTTTTCTTGCTTTTCTGCCATTGAGTCTAGTGCAGCAGAAGTGCAGCGCGCGCGCGCTCTTGATGTCAGATGAGAGGGGAGAGACTGAGCTACGTGAACACCATCACATGTGTCAAAGCCTAATTTAGAGCTCACACAAGCCTGGGCAGAAAAGATGTTTACTGATGAAATACAATTACATCTTATATTATAGGGGCAAAAGGCATAGCCTAAATGTGAATGTCAATAACAATCATTACTGTAAATTCATTAGTGTCAATGAGTGTCATTCAGCCATTAAAAATGCTGTTATTGTTGTTATAATAATAATAAAAACAATTTATTTAATAATAATTTTTTAATTATTATTATTATTAAGAAAATGATTTGATCGAGATCTTAATATTTCTTCTTTAAATATTATTTTAGAAGCCTATCTTTGAGATACTATTATACTTTTTGAAACCGTTTTTATTTTTATGTTTTCAATTTTCATATTCATTTTAGTTGAAGTTTTAGAAATGCTGTTTTTGTAATTTTTTTGTAATGTCTATATAGTTTTTATTATAGTTTTAGTTTTATGTATTTTAGTACATCAAGTTAAACTAAACGAGTTTGGTAAGTTTAGGTATATTTTATTTTATTTCAGTTAAAAGTAATTTTATTTCAAGAAACAATTTTTGTTTGTTTGTTTTTTAGTTTTAGTGAACTATAATAACCCTGCTTATATGTCTAAACAAATTTCCCAGAAGTCATTCATCTTCAAATGCACACACCCCAGTTGGTCAGTTAGTTTCTCATCAAATGTCAACTGTGTTAAATCATTTTTGTACCTGAATGTCTAGTTTCACTTCCATTTACAGTAATGTTAATGTTTTTGGTAACACTTCACAATAAGGTTTCATTAACTACTTCTGTTAACACGAACTAAGAATTAACAATAATTCTACAGCATTTATAAATCTTAGTCCATGCTTATTTTAAGATTTACTAATACATTATTAAAATCAAATGTTGTAATTTTGTTAACATTATTTAATATACTGTGAACTAACATGAACAATCAATGAACAGCTGGATTTTTATTAACTAACATTAACAAAGATTAATGAATACTGTAACAAATGCATTGTTCATTGTTAGTTCATGTTAGTTAATACATTAACAAATGAGACCTTATTGTAAAGTGTTACCATCTTTTTTTTTTAAATCCTCACTGTGCAATGCACAAGGGGTTAAATCTTTTGCTGTGGCTTTGAAATGGCTTGAAACACCATAGAATGCACGTTGATTTGCTAAAAATAGCACGGAAATAATTAAAGCCATATCACAGACGTGACGTCCGTACTGACCCAAATGACATCTATCTGCTGGCTTTAGTTTCAACAGCGAGAAAGGTCAGAGGGAACTGACATGTTGCACAATGGACTATGATATGCTGTTGTGATGTAAACTACTTTTTCAAATGTTACAAAATGCATCAGTTCACCATAGTTTTTCCATGGAAGTTGGGATAAAATATGTGCATGGTGTGTTTTTTAGTAAAAATACAAAGCATGCTTTCAAGCCAGCACCTGATGTCCGTTTGATTCTGACTAACAATGTGATTTGTGTTTAACATTAAGAGGTTAAAGTGCCATATTTGTTTGGATGGATGAGAATGTACCAACACTTTGCTAAACAGCTGAAGCGCTGCCTTGCCCAACAGACTTTCTTAGAATTGCAACTCTGGCAGGACATTGCTATACATATAGAGTGCAAACTCCAGACAACCCACAGCGGCGTACGTGAGAACACCCTCATCATGTAGTTTAAAGTGTAACCAGCTGCTATTTTCATTTTGAGCTCATGCGAGTGATATGAAACTGGGAGCTGGACATGATATCATTGGTTGCTGTGAGAAAGCTGACTAAACTGATTCATCCATATCTTCAGTTCCACCTGTTTGACAAAGATCTATATAGATCAACTTGGTGAGGAAAACAAACAAAAAAAAGTGTATGAAAGAAAAATACTGTAAGCTGTACTGAAGGTTAGCTAAAGTTTTGTTAACACAGATATCTATATCTACTCTACACAACTGATAAATGTTATCCCCCTATTGAAATGTGGTTTGACGTGTTGAGACACGTAGTCTCGAAACATGCACACATTGGATCATGCATACCAGCTCAAATATAAATATATTTAAAATATTTAAAGCATACATGTATCAAGTTGGAGAAAATGGGAATAATTTTAAGAACCATTTGGCATAAGAATTTTTTATATTTGCCAATAGTAATAGCCCTTTAAAAATTACATTGACAGAGCTTTTTTTAATAGACTTTTTAATTAAGTATTACAATTGGCCTTGTAAATACACCAATCAGGCATAACATTCTGACCACCTTCCTAATATTGTGTTGGTCCCCCTTTTGCTGCCAAAACCCTGACCCATTGAGGCATGGTCACAACTAGACCCCTGAAGGTGTGCTGTGGTATCTGGCTCCAAGATGTTAGCAGCAGATCCTTTAAGTCCTGTAAGTTGCAAGGTGGGGACTCCATGGATCGGACTTGTTTGTTCAGCACATCCCACAGATGCTCGATTGGATTGAGATCTGGGGAATCTGAGGGCCAAGTCAACCCTTCAAACTCGTTGTGATCCTCAAACCATTCCTGAACCATTTTTGCTTTGTGGCGGGACGCATTATCCTGCTGAAAGAGGCCACAGCCACCAGGGAATACCGTTTCCATTAAAGGGTGTACATGGTCTGCAACAATACTTAGGTAGGTGGTACGTGTCAAAGTAATATCCACATGGATGGCAGGACCCAAAGTTTCCCAGCAGAACATTGCCCAAAGCATCACACTGCCTCCGCTGGCTTGCCTTTTTCCCATAGTGCATCCTGGTGCCATGTGTTCCTCAGGTAAATGATGCACACGCACCCGGCCATCCATGTGATGTAAAAAAAAAACGTGATTCATCAGACCAGGCCACCTTCTTCCATTGCTCTGTGTCCAGTTCTGATGCTCACGCGCCCACTGTTGGTGCTTCTGGTGGTGGACAGGGGTCAGCACGGGCACCCTGACTAGCCTGCGGCTATGCAGCCCCATATGCATTAAACTGCGATGCACTGTGTATTCTGACACCTTTCTATCAGAACCAGCATTAACTTCTTGAGCAATTTGAGCTACAGTAGCTCGTCTGTTGGATTGGACCACACAGGCCAGCCTTCACTCCTCACGTGCATCAATGAGCCTTGGCTGCCAATGACCCTGTCACTGGTTCACCACTGTTCCTACCTTGGACCACTTTTGATAGATCCTGATCACTGCAGACCGGGAACACCCCACAAGAGCTGCAGTTTTGGAGATGCTCTGACCCCATCATCTAGCCATCACAATTTGGCCCTTGTCAAACTCACTCAAATCCCTACGTTTGCCCATTTTTCCTGCTTCTAACGCATCAACTTTGAGGACAAAATTTTCACTTGCTGTCTAATGTATCCCACCCACCCAGACAATCAGTGTTATTCACTTTACCTGTCAGTGGGCTTAATGTTATGTCTGATGGTGTATACTGTTTCTCAAAACACTTTCATTGCTTTAACACTTAGTAAAAGCAAAAAATATTCACTAAATATTTTAGTTTGGGAAAGTATTTAAAGCACAACTGGAACATTTTGATATGGGTTAAATCTTTATTACAAAACTATGATGATCAGCTTACGGTTCAAATAAATAATGTTCATTTATAAGACTTCTATTTCATAAGTGTTGTATGTCATAACTAATGACCTCACAGGTATGATAATATGGTAGCTGCGACTGACAGCATTAGCAAGTTAATGTTCATCTACTGATCAAATATACACAAATTTACAGTCAAAGGCATCAAAACTTTGGATATAACAGAAAAAAAAATGAACATCCAAATTAGTAAGTTTTTAAAACTGAAAAATAAATTTAAAATTCCGCAAAAAAGCGGTTTCTCACTCTGAAACATGATGAATAAGTGTCCCAAATCAATTAAAGGTGCTACAGAGGATCTTGTCATTGACAGAGAAACCAAAGACTGTTAGTGAGTTTTTGAAATGAGCACATGCGTAAGAACAGCCCCCCTCCTTCACAGCTCATTTCAAGGGAACGCCTCCCAAAACTTGTGCACGAGTATTGGAACACAAGTGTTTACCACCGGCATTCGCTGTGTCGTGTTAGTGGATTCATTATGTCGGACTCACCGCAGGTAACTCATAATCTGCAGTTGTTACTCCTGACAAAAACACTGCATGCGGCACCTGTGGAAAGTTACTGGAGCGTGCAGCCGTGCTCGTCTCTCACAAGGAACGTCATAGCAGTGATTGACAAGCCAGAAGGCCAATCGTTTACACGATGATAGCACAAACGATTGGCTGATGTTTTTATGGCCCTACCTCGTGCACAGATGATGTATATTAATATTATTCCTTTCATTGTACCTAATAAATAGTCTTTTATCAGTTAGTAAAGACAGTTTCAAGTAATATTGCAAAAATGTATAAAACAAAACATCCTCTGTAGCACCTTTAAAAGGGTTTATTAGGCGTTCCCCCCCCCCTCTGGTTCATAACCTGATCGACCAGTTGTAAAGTGTCAACAATGACATCAAACATCAGTGTAGGTAATGATTTATCGCATGACTCACAAGGGTCTGATAAAAATAGATTTCCGTTGGTGACAGTATCAATAAATCATCAGTCCATAATGGCAAACCAAAACATTTAAGGTCAGCCAAAATAAATCTCTATAAAACTTTACAAATATGTATACAATTAAATATACACATTCATATGAAAAAATAGTTATCATCTGAACAAACCACTGCCATGAAACAAAACTAAAGCATTATTTTAAAAAAAAGAAAAAAGTCTCCATATATATATATATATAAAAGGGTACATTTATAGACAGGGCAGTGTGTGCTTTTGCAGTTGCAGACTGTGCTCGTATATGAGGCTACACGGCCACACACACATAATTACACACTCCTCAATGGTGGTCTCCTTCAACACACAAGTGTCCTTGTTTGAAGTCGTCATCACATCGTGGTGAACAGTTCTAGAGCAGTTCGTTTTCCGGCCACCAGGGGGAGGTGGCGAGCATCCTGATGATGACGGGAGATGACGTCATTGGACCACTTCAAAATAGTGTAAAATCGCCATTATGTGCTGGGGCATGAACACATAACCAGTGTAGACGGCCATAGCTGCCACTGTGATCAGGAGGGAATCTGGTGTTCTTATTAAGGAAACTATTCTGCAGACTCACGTTACTTTTGTTAATATATGTTTGGCATTTAACACCCAAAGCAACTTACAGTACACATACTGTACACAAGGTTATTTGCTTTAAAATGGAGCAATGACATTACAAAATGTTACCTGCTTTTTCATATGACCCATTGGGCTTTCTAAATACACAGGCACAATTTATATTAGTCTAGCATTTAAATAAAAGCTTGATGAGAAATAAGTTCAGTTAAAAGTCGTCCAAACTTTTGACTAGTACTTATGTTTGCTAGATATTTCATACAATTATAACACAAAGTTAACACTGCTCTAACTAAAAGTGTCAGCTGACATTCCTCACACGAGCTCATTAAATCATATTTCTCAGTACAGAAAAGGCGTAGCAAATGAATCTGGTTACAGTAAACTTTAAGCTCACGTTCCCAGAATTGAGACCTGAAAATCAGGTCATGTTATGTCAGTAATTTAATGGCTAAACGTCACACCCACAAGAAGTTACGTTAACAACTTCCTCTAGAAGGGTTAGTCTGCTGATCGTAAATTATCATCTGCTTATGCAACACATGATTCCTCTTGAAAATTTAATTGTAGTCAATATTAGTCGGTAATGAATATACATCAAATATTTTTTATGAAATATTAAAATAATGTCTTTCCTTCAACGAATTAGTTAATCGTACGACACAAGCAAGTACACGACACACATGAATAGTAAGGAAACAACCTGATACCTTGCGTGGAGGTAAGAGCTCTCCTCAAATTATCCATAACACATATAAAACTCTATATTTGATAGAAAAAGGATACTGAAGATGGTTCTCTCCCAAGGCTCCAACATATACAGAGCTGTTACGAGCAAATATTGGTAATAAAACCACGATAATTGTTTCCAGGCATCTCCTAACGCCATGTTTTCCCTCGGCTCGTATTGGTCCCACCGCTCCCTTCCGGTCCAGATCGTAACAAAACAAAAGTCGTGTGGTGAAAAAAATGCTGGCAGTTTACGGAGCAACAAAATAAAAGTCTCCATACACACATAAAAGAGAGCGAGATAACACGCACCCGTGGAAAAGTAGAACTTATACATAATAAATTATATTATATATATATATATATATTTATTTTTTTTTTTTTAAGATGCTGTCATATTTTAATTTTCCATATAATCAAGATAAAAACATTTATTTGAATGCTTACCTAAATGCTTCTTCAGCATTGTAAAAAGAAGATTAAAAACATATTCAAGTCATATGTTTAACTTCTGTTTAATTTGATCCAATTTCATGCCCTCTACTGTGTATAAAAATACAACTTAATAAAAGGGAGGAATAGAACAACTATTACATATTTTATGGAAATATGAAATGTAATTTACATGAAGTGTTTACAATTTACAACATATAGATCAAGTAAAAACCCTATAAATAAAATCATGTCTAACTACATTCTTTACCTGGGAAAAAAAATTATATCTTTTTCTATAATCACTTTACAGTAAAGTTGCCTGGTGATGCACTACATCAAACCAAACAAAACCTGTGGAATATCCAGTCCAGTAAATGTGGCCTTAGCAGTGACTTGCTAGGGTGTTGAAGAAATGGTACACCTCATCTTTATCATACACAGCCACTTCAGTGGAGCATTCTGTGCACTTGACCGGGTGATAAATCTCTTCTTCATTCATTCCTGCCAAACGTGCATCAGTCAGACCAGCATCTGACTCCATTTCAGCCTCTGCTGATGTGGACGTGGACTCCTGACGGGCTTTCTTCCTGTGCCGCTTCTCCTTTCTCTTATTGGTGGTTTTATAGCGCAGCACTTCCTCTTTGTTGACAGTGCAGTTCATCACAAACATTGCTCTGTATTGTGTCCGATATTTCTCATGCCTGCAGGTTGAAAAGTATTTTATTGATTCCTCTGTGATAGTTGTTAAATAATATAAAATAATCTTCACAGATGCTCACAGTGCACTATGAAATGAAAGTGGCCGTACCTCTGACAGTCCAGGCACAGGGTGGTCATACAGGCGGGACAGTTGAGCACGGCATCACTGCTTGGAAGAGCCTGGGCTTTGTTTTTTCTGTTTGCTGACGGGGGCAACCGTCTCTGATGTCTGTATCTATATCAAAAATGCAAATAAGCTTTGAACATCACAAACATTTGTCAATTTTTAGCAAGTAAAACTCACGATTTTCTTTTTGCATCCACCCAAGCCTGGTCCCGATCATCCTCATCTGGGTCGTATAACAGCTCGTCATTTGTGAGTATAGAGCGCTGCTTTCTCCTTAGACCCTGAGAGCTGCCTATTACAGGAGACCATATTCCATATTAAAAACTGTTTTTTTAACCTTTGAATAACAAACAGGCATTATCATTGTTAAACAATAAATCCAAGCAGCATAAATTAAATTTTACATACTTATATTAATTTTAAGCAGTGATGGGCAGTAACCAGTTACTAATAACTATTTTTTTGCAGTAACTAGTAGTGTACCTACACTGAACAATATTATAAACGCAACACTTTTTTTTTGGCCCCCATTTTTCATGAGCTGAACTCAAAGATCTAAGACTTTTTCTATGTGCACAAAAGGCCTATTTCTCACAAATATTGTTCACAAATCTGTCTAAATCTGTGTTAGTGAGCACTTCTCCTTTACCAAGATAATCCATAGTGATGGGGAGTCGACTCCAAAACTCACATCAACAATAAACACATTAATAAGTGTACATTATTGATGCATTTTTTATGTATTGTATTAATTTTAGTAACTTTAACTCTCGTGTCCAAGCACTTTTAAGACAATGATCATGTGCGTTTAGCGCCATCCCCCGACCATTATAATGAGATGAACTCATTTAAAAATCCCTGCTTTCTCGTTTATTTAATTCGGACAAAATATTCGACCACAGATGTTTTTCGTGACATTTCTCTGTGTAAAATTAGGTATCGGCAATTAGCAACATTGATCTACTCATCAAGTCATCTCTAAATTGAACTAATTTGGACAGTCTCGCGAAACGTGTGTTGTTTTAATGAGGGGATTTTAAGGCTTGACGTCTGGGAAAAATAAATTAAGTGTGTAAGGACTGCCATCTTGGCTTATTTATGACCCTGTTTTGATGTACAGTAATTGGAGTCGAGGAGTCGATGGGAGTCGGGAGTCGGAGTCGACTCCAAAAACCTGGAATCGAACCCCCCTAATAATCCATCCTCCTCACAGGTGTGGTAGGGCTGGGCGATATATCGCATGCGGTGTGGCATATCAAGATGCTGATTGCACAGGTGTGCCTTAGGCTGGCCACAATAAAAGGCCACTCTAAAATGTGCAGTTTTATCACACAGCACAATGCCACAAATGTTGCAAGTTTTGAAGGAGTGTGCAATTGGCATGCTGACTGCAGGAATGTCCACCAGAGCTGTTGCCCATGAATTGAATGTTCATTTCTCTACCATAAGCCATCTCCAAAGGGGTTTCAGAGAATTTGGCAGTACATCCAACCGGCCTCAACCGCAGACCACGTGTAACCACACCAGCCCAGGACGTCCACATCCAGCATCTTCACCTCCAAGATCATCTGAGACCAGCCACCTGGACAGCTGTTGCAAAAATTGGTTTGCATAACCAAAGAATTTCTGCACAAACTGTCAGAAACCGTCTCAGGGAAGCTCATCTGCACGCTCGTCGTCCTCATCGGGGTCTCGACCTGACTGGAGTTAGTCGTCGTAACGGACTTGAGTAAGCAAATGCTCACATTTGATGGCGTCTGGTACTTTGGAGAGGTGTTCTCTTCACGGATGAATCCCGGTTTTCACTGTACAGGGCAGATGGCAGACAGCATGTATGGCGTCATGTGGGTGAGAGGTTTGCTGATGTCAACGTTGTGGATCGAGTGGCCCGTGGTGGCAGTGGGGTTATGGTATGGGCAGGTGTATGTTATGGACAACGAACACAGGTGCATTTTATTGATGGCATTTTGAATGCACAGTGCCATTGTGCCATTCATCCACGACCATCACCTCATGTTGCAGCATGATAATGCACGGCCCTATGTTGCAAGGATCTGTACACAATTCCTGGAAGCTGAAAACATCGCAGTTCTTGCATGGCCAGCATACTCACTGGACATGTCACCCATTGAGCATGTTTGGGATGCTCTGGATCAGCGTATACGACAGCGTGTTCCAGTTCCTGCCAATATCCAGCAACTTCAGACAGCCATTGAAGAGGAGTGGACCAACATTCCACAGGTCACAATCAACAACCTGATCAACTCTATGTGTTGCACTGCGTGAGGCAAATGGTGGTCACACCAGATACTGACTGGTTTTCGGACCACCCCAATACAGTAAAACTGCACATTTTAGAGTGGCCTTTTACTGTGGCCAGCCTAAGGCACATCTGTGCAATAATCATGCTGTCTAATCAGCATCTTGATATGCCACACCTGTGAAGTGGATGGATTATCTCAGCAAAGGAGAACACAGATTTAGACTGATTTGTGAACAATATTTGAGAGAAATAGGTCTTTTGTGTACATAGAAGAAGTCTTAGATCTTTGAGTTCAGCTCATGAAAAATGGGGGGAAAAACAAAAGTGTTGCGTTTATAATTTTGATCAGTGTAATTACTAATAAGATTTCAGTAATAACATTACAGTTACCATCCATAAAACAGCTTGTTACTTTTGATGCTTTAACCCCTAATGATTTGACTTCTAACAATTCCTAGGTTCATTTTCATAACATTTTCACGACGCACACAGGCACATGAAGTCACCAGTGCAGCAGGCAAGCTTGGAATATGGAAAAGCTTACATTCAGTGGATGGAAATATTGCCATTACATTCATTTTGTCAGGAGAAAAGATAATCTGAATACCATTGTGTAAATTGTGGCATTATGTAAATTGTGTCATTACTTTACTCTGGCATTGCATGGCTTGCCCACCCACATTCCTCTGATCCCAATATAAATTATATTACTATAAATAATCTTTTTGGAAAACAAAACATTTTCTTACAAACTTACATGATTTGTTTTGATCAAATACATCATGAAATATAATCGTATATGGGTAACAGAGAAATTATAGTTACAATTAGCTTCAAGCTACGCATTACAATTAATGAGATTAACACTTTTACTTAAAAGTCACTATCAATCACCATTGAGTGTTTGTAATAACTTCTGACTGTGATTCAATGTGGATCTTGGTCAAATGCTGAGGCAGAAATGTTGTTAGTAACATTTTAGAAGAATTTAATGGGGAAGATACACAATTACTAAAAACTTCTTTGGGACTTGAAGGAAAAGTTATATAAATAGTAGTGTAACTAATTACTGTTGCCAGGAAATAATAAGTAATTATACTACTTTTGAAGGGAGTAACAAGTAATAAATTAATTTTTTTGAGTAATGAGCCCAAAACTGCTTTAAGGCATATAAGTTTTAAAGCATTCGTCTTTTTCAACTGTTTTAAGGAATTAAATAAAACCTTCACAAAACTTGGAGCAACCTTAATAAATCTACATTTGTGTAAATAGAAATTACCCATAATCACAATATTACAATTACACATGCATAAATATTTGGATGAACTAACACTTAAATTTTTCCGAAGTGAACGTCTTTCATTTTAGGTAACAAAGGAAATGAAAAATATCTAGTAACTTTGATAGTGTCCATTTTTGAAAACCTCTGCAATAAAACCTTTTGTAATTAGTGATCTGAAAACTTAATGATTAAGTAATATTAACAATGGTTATTCTTATTGTATAATAGGTGAATAATAATAAAACGCATTACCAGCTTTGTCATCTTCATCAGAGTCTGAGTCAAAGTAAATGCTGTCATACTCCTGAATCGGTGGTTTGTTTGCTGTTGAAGTGCTGTCACTGGACCCAGATGTTTGACCTACAACTTAAATAAAATTTGAGTTAATTTACTGTGGTAATTTTAAATTTAATTTACAAAATGCATGCGTGTTTGTGAAACCTTGCGTTAAAGAAGCTGTCCAGCTGTACTCCAGGCTCTTCATGGTGCTGCTGAGCTCTGCCTCCATCTCCTTCTCAAACTCATCTCCACTGGAGGACTCGCTCTCCCCCGTCAGATACTCTCTGATCAGCTTCTTCTTCTGATCCGGGGTCCCGTTGAGAAGAATATCCAGCTCATCCTCAGAACTGAGAAAACACTGAATTACTGATCTGTCTCTCAATCTCATCTCTATTAAAAGCCATGTTGACAAAATATACGACTCAAAAAGAAATAGCTATTCGATTAAATAACCACGTATACTAATAACAATGTGCTTTACTAACATATATAGGCCTTTATATAATCCAGTTGAAGTTCAAATATGTTTGTTTACATGTGTGCACATAAGAGTTCATTGTTAGGTAAGTTAACATTACCTGCTTGCGGCTCTTTCCTCGTCACTTGGCTCTTCAATCTCATATGAATCATAATCATCTTTTCGGTTCATTTTTCCTATTTCGATTAAAATACAACAGAAATAAAACGTGTTTTTGCTTTACTAACACTTCCAACACGGGAAAGCAAGTTATAGACCATTTCCGGGTCACGCTTTATACCTTCAAAATAAAAGTCATTAGAAAATTCTGTTAATTGACAGATTACCATTATTAGAGCCATAAGTTGCTGTAAATGTATTTTTATTTAGTAATTTCCACATTTAATAAGTAGTTATAGGCTATTTAAAGTTCTCCCACACTAAGGATTTGTAGGTGGCAATTGAAAAACCATTGTATATATTCACAAAATCTGGCTAGTAAGTGAAAACTGCCTTTATTTTTTTCCACCGTTAATTCAGACCATCATTTGTTTTTTCAGTTCACATTAAAAAAAATCTCACTTAAAGTAAACAGCATCATTTATTGTTTTTTTTTTTTTCATGGTCATTTTATCATTGTTATCATCAGAGTTTATGTCAGCATTCCTCCATCTTAATAAATGGAAGCTTTGGTCACATATTGTGAATAAGAAAACAACATTCATATACAGTGCAATTTAAAAAAAATCTGGAGAAAAAAAATGCATCCATGTATGATTTTTTTTTAACAATATCATATTAATCTACGTTTTAAGGCAAACATACTGAAGCATTATTTGTTATGAATGAAAAAAGAGGAATAAACTGCTCTGCAGAAAATTAGTCTGATTACAATGATCCATTGCTATACGATGAAAACTTACACATGTACAAGGCTTTGAGTGACCATACACTTTAATTGTAATAACAATCAGCTCAACTTGAACAAGATATCTGAGCAGCATCCACACACAGATCACCAAAACTAACTTTAAAGATTACAACAGGAAAAACAAAAACAAGCGAAACGTAACAGAAAAACAAACTGGACAAAAATTACAGAAACGAGAGAGATGTAGCGAAAAACAATTAACAATTAAAAGTTAAAAATGCGTGATTAAATGAAGTCGTATATCTTGTGCTGTGTGGATCGGTTGATCTTCCACAGTGGACTGCCTCACTTTTAGGGGGGGTTGTGGAGGGAGTATGGTGTCTCTGGTAGTGGTAAGTACAGACGTCTCTTTAGACAAACTGACCCCAGGTATGTTCTCTCCTCCATCTTCCGAATGAAGACGAGACCAAAGCAGGGAAAGCCCTATACAGAGAACCTGGTTCAAGGACCTAAGTGTCCCCTTTCAGGACCCCCAAACAGCTCTGCAGCAATTGTAGATTCCCCTGGAGAGAGATCAGGGCATATCATCAATAAATAATCCATGGATCTGAAATCACTGAAGAGTCACAGTATGAAGATGATGGAAACCTTGGCATGTTTGAGTTCCAGCTCGGCCAGTTCCACCAAGTTCTTTCTGAATGCTGCTACTCGTCGTGTCTTGAAATCTATCAATTCTAAATGGAAAACAAGAATAGGCCAACAAGCATTAATATTCAGTAAGCAAATAGCCATTTAGCAGACCCTTTTATCCAAAGTAACTTCCTGTAACCTTAATAGAAAATAATGGGTGCAATCTTAATAGGTGCAATCTTAGGTTAATAGCAGTTTGCTACATGAGAACAATTTAATACTGATGTTATTTTCAAAAACTCATTTCCACAACACCATGTCAAAACAATTTTCTCTGTCCAAAATAGATGTAAAACTTCTGTGTGAAGTAGGGCTGCATGATTTGGGGAAAATATCTGCAAAAAATGCTAAATTTTTGTCATTATATATCAACATGACTACAAATTTTGAATATATATATATATTTAAATACTTTTTTTTTTTTTATATTAAACTATTATAATAGTAAAATTTCTTATTTTTTTTTTATTTTAATAATAATAATAATAAAAAAATAATACTACTAATAATAGTAGTTATCAATAATTATTTATTATTAGTAGTATTTTATTATTATGTATATTGATATTATTATCACTACTAAAAACATTAAACAATAAAATATTGTAAAGTTTTACAAAAAATACAAAATAAATAGTATTTCTACGGAAGAGGATTAGGGCCAAGCAATAATAAAAAAATAAAACCATCTCGAGTTGTTAAATTTCGAGAAAAAAATCGTTACATTTTGAGAAAAAAACTTGTTAAATTGCGAGAAAAAAGTTTAATTACAAGAACAAATTCGTTAAATTATGAGAAAAATGTTGTTAAATTTCGAGAAAATAGTCGAAATAAAATGTTGAGAATAAAGTCAGTAAATTAACTAATTTATTCTTGTAATTTAACGAATTTGTTCTCGTAATTTAATGACTTTATTCTCAACATTTTATCTTGACTTTTTTCTCGTAATTTAACGAGTTTATTCTCAACATTTTATTTAGATTTTTTTCTCGAAATTTAACAACTTTGATCTCGAGATGGTTTTATTTTTTTATTATTGCTTGGCCCTAATCCTCTTCCATATATTTCAGAAAAGTAATAATAATCATTTTATTTTACAATACACTTTAAAAAGTTATAAAAAAAGTTTTAAAGTTTTTATTTAGGTGGAAAACAGCAGGGAGCGCTTAAATTCAGCATGAAATAAAATTCAACCTAAATGGATATTATAGGTCTTGTTATGATTGCATGGATGAATTGTTCACAATGTTTATTTAAAACACTTTAATTCCACTTTTGAGTGAAACATCCACAATTCAAAATCCAATCAACATCCGATGCATACAACCAAGTCTCCGCCCTACATTTTTTCTTTCTTAATAATAACCTGTTTCACACAGATGAATGCCACAGTACAAAAGAAAATATCTGTTGTTACTTTCAGTTTATCACAACTTTAAATCTTCTCTTTTGTTGAAAACAGCCACCTTATAAGCACTTTGAGACTCTGAAAACACCAGATCATGAGCTGCACCTGTGTAAATGAACAGATGCACGCTACTGTCCACCTACTAACCTGGATTGTAAAATAAAAAAACAAACAAAAAAAAAACATAAAACATAAAAACACAGCTGCCCAACACACTGCAGAATTACATGTGTACTTCAACTCTCCTGTTTCCACCAAAACTGTTTGTCGGGAGCTTCACAGAATCAATGTCCGTGGTCAAGCTGCTATAGCCACACCTTTGGTAACGTGCCAATGCCAAATGTCGGTTTCATTGGTGCAAACAGTGCAAATCTTGGGCCGTGGACAATGTGAAACATGTATTGTTCTCTGATGAGTCTACCTTCACTTTCCCTCATCTGTGTGAGTTACAGTGTGGAGAAGCCCCAAAGACAGGGGTGGATCAGTGATGGTTTGGGCTGCAATATCATGGCATTCCCTACTGCACTTGATGGACATGTTACAGCTAAGGACTACCAAACCATTCTGGAGGACCATGAGCACCTAATGGTTCAAACATTATACCTTGAAGGGGGTGCCATGTATCAGCATGATAATGCACCAATACACACAACAAGACTTGTGACAGAATGGTTTGATGAACATGAAAGAGAAGTTCATCTCCAATAGCCTTCAAAGTCACCAGATCTAAATATTTTTCAGCCACTTTGGGGCATTTTGGAAGAGCAAGTCAGAAAAAGCTTTCCTCCACCAGCATCACATAGTGACCTGACCACTGTTCTGGAAGAGGAATGGCTCAAAATCCCTCTGGCCACTGCGCAGGACTTTTATCTGTCATTCCCAAGATGAATTGATGCTGTATTGGCCACAAAAGGAGGCCCTACACCATATTAACAAATTATTGTGGTCTAAAACTTTTTTTTTCAGTTTCATTGTCTAACTAACTCCTGTATATTTAATATACAGAGTGTAGCCTTTGCAATTTGATAATAGAACTACTTAAAATTTGAACTGATTTATATTATTCATACAGCCCTAATGTGAACTGACACAATCAGAACAATTGTTCTTTAAAATGTGCAGATCTGTGAAGCCGGGTTTTGGACCTATGGTTTTTGCCTATGCGGGTTTACAAGGAAGATTTACAAGGTAGAGATGATTTTATTATGCTGCAGCTGGTTAGGAAACCGTGTAAAACCATCAAGTACTTTTGTGCTGAAGTCAATGTTTGAATGATATATATATTGAATGAGATTATAGTACCTTGTTTTGCAGATTCAGAGATTTTCTCAAACTTCTGACAGCACACTTGCTGTGTGGTTTCTGCTTGGAGGACATCCTTGTTCTTAGCTCTGGCTTTGTCCAGAGCTTTATTTGCATTCTCATAATCAACTAATGCTCTTCCTCGTCTGTACAGGAGGTCCTGTTGAGGAGATAATGCTGTTTACAACTAAAGAAACTTATATAATCTAAAAGCATTTTTAAATGGTTTCATCAAGCAACAACTAGGAATAGCAGAAGATCAATCCTGAGCAACAATCAATTCTTTATAAAACTGAATTTTATGGTCCAAGAGGTCAACTGTTTTGCCTAAAATGAATAGTCAAAATCACAGTTGTAGCTCAATTACATTGTATCCCAGTGCTTAGCTAGGTAAACAAATCACTAGGAATCATGTAGCAATGACCTCTAATGAGCAGCTGTCAGTTCAACATGCTGACCACATGTCTCTACCTTAGCAGCTTGCGACTCTCTGAGGTAGTACTTCAACAAGTCGGCAAGTTTCAAATCCTCATCAGCCGCTACGCGTGCTTCAATTTTCTGCACAGGAAACAGAGTTTGAAAACAAGTGAGAAGAAATGTGTGACTTTACAGTCCCTAAAACTGCTGAGGTTAGAAACACACCAAAGGACCAAATAAACTTTTCTTTACCTCAAACTGAAAGACAGTCACAAAATATATTTAAAAAGTAAAAAAAAAAAAAAAAAAGACTTTTTTTTTTTTTGCAATCTGCTTATATATTCCATTATTGATTTTATTGTCAACAATTAAAGTACCCCTATTATGCTTTTCCTTTAATATGGTCAGTGTGTAAAATAGCCGTTTGTGAATGTAAAAGGTCTGCGAAATTTTAAAGATCAAAGTGCACGACAAATGAAGTTATTGTCTCCTAAAAGAAAGAATCGATTCTCAACTGCTGAAACAAGTCGTCAGCAATCCCAGGCTCACTTCCTGTTAAATACCTACGTAACAATGTAACAAATTAGCATAATGCCAGCATAGGGTCTTCATTGGCTGCCCGTGAACGTCTACTTTGACCTGCCCCTAATACACTAGGTGTAGCTGAGGGCTGGAAGAGTTTGATTCGTATTAATGTACTTGTCTGGAGCTGAAATTCAGATATGGTAATGGGAGTTTCATTTTCGAAAGGCACTGTAAGCGGTAGACCAATCAGAGCGGCTTTTTTTTCTTTTGTAAGAACTCAATATCACAAATTTACTTACATTTGATTAGTGCCCTAGTAATAGTGCAGAATATTAAATATTTTGGACACTTTACAATAAGGTCTCATTTATTAACATTAGTTAAGTACAGTGTCATTATTGTTAAGTAAAACTGAAACAATGAAAAAACATTTTCTGTTGTAGCTGAAGTAAAATAAAATATTGAATGAAAAATGTAAACAATTATAAATGTTTATTGCTCATTGATCAATGTATTATTATATTGTGAGGTGTTAACAACATTTCTTATTCAATGTGTCATAATTTTTTTTTGTTTTAAATGTTTTATGATTAAAGTCCGCGTGAACTGGAAGTTGCAAAGACTTTTCTCCAGTGTTGTGACGTATTTCCAAGTGAAACGGAAATATTGAATAAAGGGCAGAGTTTTACTTTAGCGTTCCTCCTCTCCATCACCAGCTCATAGCAGACTAACGGTCGGAGGGGAGTGGTTTAAGCGATTTCAACCCAAGCCGTCAAACTGACGTCATCAGAGAAGGAGCACCGTTGCAGAGGGGAGCATTTTCAGATTTTGATTAAATATTACGAAGCCAAATTTTTTTTTGTGTGGATTGACTTGCACGGATGAATTGTTCACCACAAAACTAGCAATTTGAGTTAACAAAATAAATAAGGTCAATTTTGATTTCATGTGTACTTTAAAACAATATATATTTCCAGGATTAAAGGAGGGTGTAAACTATGGCACCACTGTACTTTAAAAATGCATCTATATTAAAATTATGTTATAAAACTGGAAATGCTTACCCGTGTTTTCTCAAAAAGCTCAGATACTTTCAGGAAAAATCTGTTTAGAAGTGACCAAAACAAAAAGCAAGTCAAAAAAGATTCTGTAACATTTAATTGTGGTTTGCGGATCTACATGGGGAAATCGATGTCGTACTTGCACAGATCTGTGGAGTCTTGGGTTCCTAAGGTGTACAGCGTGGAGGCGATTCTGTTGATATCATCCGCCGCACCTGAAACACATGTCCAGTTAGATCTCTAGATGAAGCAATGCTGTTAGTGTTTCACACATTCATTGACTCAGTGGTGCTGCACTTAACACTGTTTCGCAGCATTCTGCTTTACCAGATCATATTTCAGTGTTGTGCCAACAAGACTCACGGCACACAAGGAAATCCAAAACATATGGCTCAGAATTGGAAAGACACATGACGCAAGAAATGATAAGAATGACAAAAACAGATTTCACGATAAATTTGTATTAATAGAAGGTGATTCATTCAAATCTCTAAAACAAAAGCATTGTTTAAACATTAATCTGATCATTTGACAGAACTTTTCCTCAGGGAGAATTACTTGTCAGGTGACTCAACTGGCCTTTTAACACTAACATTTGCTGGCTTCCTGACAAATGACATGTTTTCTCACTAAGCAGCACTAAGTACCGGATTCAGTTTCCTGTTAATGCTACATAACAGAGAAGACCAACCTTTTCAGTGTCCATAGCTGCAGGCAAATTAATGTTGGACACAAACAGAACTAAACATTTTAAAATAAGGAAACGTCTATATCCACACATGATGACATATGATATGGGTGAATTAATAGTTCATAGATTTGACACTGAATGTCAGTTTCTGGTTTTGACAGTTTAAAAAAAAAATTATCAAATAAACTTTAAGGGATACAAGAACTAAAACAGATTTTTGAGCATACATCTGAAATGCTATTGGTTGGCATTTATCTCTATAACACACATTTCCTGTGACTGGAGAACTTTGACCTTGCTGTATCCTTGACAATACACAGTGCATCTATAAATGTGTGATGAAAAGAGAAACTTACTTTTGTGAGACCTGATCATTCGATCAGATTTGGCAGACGCGTCTTTGACACGGTTGTGGTACTCTAATAGGAATGTCTTCTCGTGTTCAAAGAAATCATCAACGTCCTGTGATAAAATAGAAATAAATATACAATTTAATAAAATGCAAAAAAACAAATAAATTATTTAGACAAGTTTTGTGAGATTCTTCTTACTTAAAACATACACTACCGTTTAAAAGCAATTAAGGAAGATTATTTTTAACAGAGATGAATACTTTTATTCAGTGACAGTAAAGGTATTTATAATGTTACAAAAGATTTCTATTTCAAATAAATGCTGTTCTTTTGAACTTTGTTCATCAAAGAATACTGAAAAAAATGCATAACTGTTTCTATAAAACAAAAACTGTTTTTAAAGCTCATAATATGAAATGTTTCTTGAGCAGAAAATCAGCATATTAGGATTATTTCTGAAGGATCATGTGACACTGAAGACTGGAGTAACGATGCTAAAATATTAATATTTGCCACCACAAGAATAAATTATATTTTAAAATATCCAAAAATAGAAAATAGGATGTTAATAGGAAGTAAACAATGTTTACTTACAAACATCTGAAGGCTACATGCTGTTTTCATCTATTATTTACTTATAATTATTATCTTTTTAAATAATAAACTTAAGTAAGTTTCATTTGAATAGTTAAATAAAATAGTTCAAATAGTTTTTGCTACATGGTACCGACATTGGTACTAAGAACAATTAAATTTTACTGGTTTTGGTACAAACTACAGGAATTTTGGTATTGTAACAATATTTTTGACTACATTTTTCAAGAAGGTTTTAGCCATCATGCATTCCACTACTAGTGAAGCATTCACCAGAGAGTCATAAATCATCATTCAACCCACAGTTGAACACAAAGAAGCATGAGCCTAAGTAAATAATTTCTGAGAAAGGTGGTTGTCGTCGTGGCCTCCCTCTCCTCCCCCTAATTTCTAAAGCAGAGTCACATAAAACAGTCACATGACATGAGAAGAAAGCCACTGACTGAACTGACCTTCACTCCTGCCACAAGAACCCCATCTGCAGACTTCACCACGTTTTTGAAGAAATCCTCCAGCCTTTCCTTCTTGTTTTTCCCTCGTACACTCAGCTGTAATTTCAAGTGGCAAATCCAATGATAAATGAACAATTAAATGAACAAAAATATGTTTTGCCTACTGAGAATGAAACTTGCATTTCTAAAAAGTTTTTGTTTTGCTTACAAAACTGCTTTGCACAACTTCAGCTGAAGCCGTTTTGCATTTTTGCATTTGTTATGAATAATTTGATCTTTTGGTTTGTATGCATCAAGTGTCAAATGAAAAGAGAAAAATAAAAGAGATTAAGTAACATTTAACTTAAAACTTGAACTTAAAAAGTTTCACAACAGTAGTCAATAATAAAAGTAGTTAAAACAATTTTCCAAACATTTTAGAAAAATAATGTCAGAGTAAAAAAAAAAAAAAACGTTACACTTACGTCTTGGTTGTACTCTAAGAAAACATGAAAGTTCAAGTCTTTGCGCAGGACGGGATGGGCAGCGACACGGCACAGAAAGACCTCGTGCATTGCCACGGTCTTCTTGAAGATGGCCAGATATTCACTGCAACAAATTTTCATATTATTGTTATTATTATTAATGAAGTTGTGCAGCTAACAACACGGTAACAATCAGTTATGAACATAAATCAACTCACGCCTCCAGTTCCTGTTTCATCTTAGTGAACTCCTCCTTGGTCATAGATCCTTCACCTTCACCCAGCTTCTGAAGTTTCTCCCGTGACGCATCGAAATCCGGTCTCGGAGGAGCAGGCGGAATCTACATGGAAAGTCCTTCCGTTAGCTATTCAAGTGGCATTATGATTCCCAAAATGGTTTCGGCGTTGGTAATGAAACTCTGGGATCCGTAATATCATCAGTCACTGAATGAAAAATGCAATTGCTCACACTGCTGTGCCTAATGCAAAATGCTATAAATAATTCAGGCCAGCTTTGATGATATTGTAAATGGCAGACGGTGCAATGACTCGTTCTTTGTGGAGTATTAATCAGAGTATCCCAGAAGAAACCATCAGATAGAAATGACAGACCTATTTGTACTTAAATTAATGCAGAAAATAAGCCAATGAAAATACATAATAGGATGGCAGGTCCTGTCCATTTCTAATGACTGGATTTGTCATTAAATAACATACACTACCATTCAAAAGTCTGAGGTCAGTAAGATTTTTTAAAGCATAATCTCATATTCTCACCAAGGCAGCATTTGCATATTTTTTTTCCCCACAGTAATATTACAAATGTTCAGAAATCATTTTATAAGATGATTTGCTGCTCAAAAAATATATCTTATTATTATCAATGTTGAAAATAGTTATGAAACCACTTCTTTTTCATGACTGACAAAAAGTTGAAAAGAGCTATTTTTAATTTAAATAAAAAAATATTTTGTAATATTATAATTGATCAATTTTATTGTGTCCTCACTGAATAAAAGTATTAATTTCTTAAAAAAAAAAAAAAAAAATCTGGCCTTAATGACCAGAAACTTTTGAACGGTAAACATTATATGACCTGGAAAAATAGTAAAACACATCACACATCCCCCAAAATATCTTACTCTTTCACTGTCACAATAGCTTTCACCAATATCCACAAAGGAAACTGTATCAAAGATCATATCCCTTTTTTCTTGCACCTGAACTACAGCAAAATGACATGGGTCATGTGACAACAGATCTTTTTATGTACACCAGGGCTATAAAAGGACAAGCAATGATTTCAGGCTTGGCAAGAGCGGATGGAACGTTTGCACTCAAACACAAATAATGAAGTAGTGTTTAAAAGCGAGTATGAACCAGACAGTTCAAACAAGCGTCCAGTGGAAAGCAAATGAAAGAATTACAGGCCTGTGATTGCATCACTAATCAAGCATATATTATAACATGCAAAACACTCAACGGTACTTACAATATAACCTGCGTATTCTTCGTTTTCCACGAACGAGTCGTGAAGCCAGATAAATTCTTCATGCTGTCTGACCACAGAAAATTCATTCTGCTTGAAATTAGGTAGAGTGCTCTGGAAAAAAATAAATAAATAATCATTTAATGAATGAATGCAGTAAACGGCATGCACATAAGATCAAGCAGATTTTGAAGGCAGGGCTGAAATCACAAACACAATCCTGGGAGTTTTCATTCATTGATGTTGTGTACCTTGGTGTGGACGGTGAACTTGACCTTGTCTCTCTCACTCAGAGCGTCTGAGATGTCCACCTGTAGTGTGGCGTCAGTTTGAAGATCCACATTCACTGCCCTGGGCTATTAAAATTATTCAACAATAAATACAGTGCAGTTATTATAATATAAAAAGAGGTTCATATTAATCAATGAGGATCACAGGAGATGGAATCTACTACGATCATACTTTATCCGTTTTTGAATATTACACAAAAACTATTAAAGGTGCCCTCGAATGAAAAATTGAAATTATCTTGGCAGAGTTGAATAACAAGAGTTCAGTACATGGAAATGACATACAGTGAGTCTCAAACTCCATTGTTTCCTCCTTATATAAATCTCATTTGTTTAAAAGACCTCCGAAGAACAGGCGAATCTCAACATAACACTGACTGTTACGTAACAGTTGGGATCATTAATATGTACACCCCCAATATTTGCATATGCCAGCCCATGTTCCCAACATTATGAAAGGGATTACACGTCTGGATCTGTGCACAGCTGAATCATCAGACTAGGTAAGCAAGCAAGGACAATAGCGAAAAATGGCAGATGGAGCAATAATAACTGACATGATCCATGATTAAATGATATTTTTAGTGACATTTGTAAATTGTCTTTCTAAATGTTTCGTTAGCATGTTGCTAATGTACTGTTAAATGTGGTTAAAGTTACCATCGTTTCTTATTGTATTCACGGAGACAAGCGCCGTCACTATTTTCATTTTTAAACACTTGCAGTCTGTATAATTCATAAACACAACTTCATTCTTTATAAATCTCTCCAACAGTGTAGCATTAGCCGTTAGCCATGGAGCACCATCAAACTCATTCAGAATCAAACGTAAACAATATAACAGTATACAATACTCACATAATCTGATATATGCATGATGAACACTTTGTAAAGATCCATTTGAGGGTTATATTAGCTGTGTAAACTTTGTTTAGGCGCTGTTTAAGGCAAGCGCGAGCTCCGTGGGCGGAGAGCACGAGATTTAAAGGGCCGCACTGCATAAATCGGCTCATATTTAATGATGCCCGAAAATAAGCAGAAACTTGCTGAAACTTTACAGACACATTCAGAGGACACCTTAGACTTATATTACATCTTGTGAAAAAATGTTTTAAGTTTAATCTAATTACAAAACATTTACAATACATATTGTTGCATTTAGGTAGAAGAATGACACATCAAGCAGTGACAGCAGTGCCATGCTCAATCTAAAACAACATTTACCCTCAAGAAACCTAGAATATTCGTAATATTCATAGTTAACAATGAAGAAAAACCTCAAAGGAATTGTGGCCAGTTACAGCTTCTAAAATATATGCTTTCGCTTATACAAATAGATACATTAAATATCCATATTCGTCAACAACTATAATTGTTAAACCTCAAACAAAATAAAAAGAAAGTTATTCCTTTGACAGTAAAACTATAATATTATATTTAATATTTAATTGGATCTCTTCTGCAGTTACAATATCTGTAATAAATATAGTATTTTGGCAGAAACAATGGTTATTATGTTTGTGAATTCACAAATAGTAATGCTATTTTAATTCATATTTGCTATTTTAATTCTAATTATTATGCAACCCACAGGGTTTTTTTCTATTCTAGCCATATTCTCCACAAAACTGACAATGGTTTTCATGACATATACCATGATAGTACCAGGGTGTTTACAGAAATACCTTTAGTACTATGCACAGTAGCACGGTATATTTCAAAGTACCATGGTACTGCTACAGTACAGTATTTTTGCAATAGAATATCTAAATAAAGGAATCATCCAAACCGTTACATTGCAGAATAACATTGTAACACTTGATGTTACATTATAGAGCAACATTGTTCAATGTAACGTTACATTATTAAGTGACAATGTTTCAATTTTATACACATAAGAATGTCACATTACTTGAATAAAGTAACCGTTTTTGCAAAGCAATATTCACCAGAGAATCTGCACAAAAGCAAAGGTATAAAGAGCAACGTTACCTGCAGCTCGATGTCAGAGACTGACACACTGACCGCTTATTCCTTAACTTCAACAGGCTTATTTAACCAGCTAGATTAGTTTATGGTTAATGGCATGATATGGTTTGTGGCTTCTTGTCCTAGTTTCTGGCATTGCCATCCGACTAGAGAGTCATTGTGCATACATGGGTTTGTGTGTGTGAGGTTTGTCAGGAGGAAGTGAACGGACGGACTCAAATAGGACACACACATACTGGGCCACAGTGACACCAGCAGTAATACACACGCCCTTTACACGACTACAAACACACACAACACACAGCAGGAGAACAGAGAGAGAATAGAAATCAGAAAAGAAAAAAAAACTTACTCCTCTGTCCTCTTCCGAGAGGAAATCGGGACCATCGTCCAGCCCTTCTTGCTGTGGAGAAACACAGACATATCAGAACGGACGGTCGGAATACAAAGGCGACCGAAGCTCGTTATTACTCGATGCATCGGAGAATTGTAGGTGTAAATGATGAAGGTGGAGGGAGTAAGAGAGAAAAGCACCCACCATCATGGCTGCTGCGGGTGGAGTATGAATGTGGCGGAGTGTGCGTGACGTCAGTGGGGCTGGAGATCTGAGAGGAGGAGCCTTCAAGTGTTCAAGTGCAAACAAACTGAGCGAGCTTTTGACTTTTTGCTTTATTATTATTGATTTCTTTTGTATGTACTCTACTTTTTTGTTCTCATTTTACACGACATTATTATTATTGATGTTAATAATAATAATAATTATTATTATTATTTATTGTCTTTTATTAATAATAATAAATTAATTGTAATAATATATTATAGGTTTGGCTTTATTTAATTTATCTTATTAAATATGTTTATTTGTATCTTTATATACATATAGGCAAAATATATTCCTTGTAAACACTTTGTTTATTATATGAATAAAAACATTTAAAGGTACGATATGTAATAATTTTGGCCGCTAGAGGTCGCTAGAGGCCTATTCAAAACAAAGGCGTAGCTTGATGACGGCAAGTGGTCTTCACCTCAACGGCCGGTGAAAAAGAATTGGGATAGGACTCAGGAAGAAATCATGTTCATGGATGTGATTATTAACGTTATTGTAGTATGAAGCAGAGCAGGAGCGAGTGTTGTGGGAGCTGAACGAGGCCGCTGGAGCGATTGCGCAACACGCGCCTCACGAGCAGCGAAAATTTTATTATGACACAGTGGCCAGCGCCGCTTTTCCGGTCATGAGTATGAGGTAACACAGCTCTGTTGATCATATTAGATACATTTGAGAGTGTTGAAAATTATGTTGTAACGTTACACTGTGTGTTCGCTCAGCGGCAGCTGTGAGACACTGTTGCACACTGCAGTAAACTATATCTGTTTTATAATATAATAATAAATGCTGGATGGCTTGTGTTGATAAATGGCATGCAATTAATTTTAAAACGTATTGTATGATTGAGAAAATGCTGTATTACTGTTATTAAAAAAAAAAGCTGCATCTGATTATGCTATGTTAGCTAGGCTACTTCACAAAACAGTGTTTTTCTCTGAGGCATGGTAAAGCGTGGTACTCGCAAAAAATCAAGAAAATTTGATTTAAACAAGATTAAACATGTTTAGCTATGTAACAATAATTAGTTTTCTGTCTATAAATATATCAAAACAGTTGTTCCCTTGTCTATTAAAACATGTAATATATTAAAGCGTCTTTGGTGTTTCCATGGTTTCTACAAAATAAAACCGGAAACCGAGAGTAATGCGGGTATGACGCAATTGACAGGCGACTCCTCACACGTCCCGGAGCCTTGTGCTGCGTTCCAATTCGCCTACTTATACTACGCCCTAAAAGTATGTACTCTTTCTGTGAACAAAAAGTACTTACTTTTGAGTGTGTAGCAAAAGAGTAGACAAGTTTTGGGACATACTAACACGTCATACAATCGCGTCAATTCTCTCTGTCGCATCCTGTCACCGTAAACTGGCCTGTCAATCATCTTACATCCTCCACATTTCATTTAGTTAATTTCCTATCGTATCGGAGTGAAATGCAGCACGTTGATCTGCAGTCGCGGGTCTTTCATGTGGAGAACTCTCCTCATATTAATGCATAATGATGCATTTAAAAGTTAATGGCCATTCGGATCTTTATAAAAGTCCACATTGGTATTTGCAGATGAAAAATAACACGGGTAACATATATATATTCTATCAGGTTAAAATGATTATTAGTCACTCAAATCTCTCAGCGTCGATCGCGCGTATCCGCCATGTTTTGTAGTTTTTTAACACTTTTTACTCGTGTTTGTAGTTCTGAACTGAATCCTCGTCCAATGCGCAATGGGTTGTGGGCAATATTAGCCTTTATAGTGTGCACGGATCCACACTTCGAAAATCTACCGGAAATAGTAGACCATCCGGGGACTTTTGGCATACTCTTTTCAACATACTATGCTTTGGGACACACTTATTTTAATCTCACATACTATTTAGGATGGATAGTATGGACATTGGAACGCAGGGATGGTTAAAATTGCAATTTTCTCACGATTTACAAATGAAGAGTTCAGATGCAAAAGCCTCTAAGTGCCATCTGAAATTTTCTTCTAAAATGAGCATTTTTATCAAGCTCGCATGTTTATGTTCAGTTAATTCACATTAATGGCATTGAAAGTGAACTATTAATTGACGTTAAAGTGAAATTACTGAATCTAAACATACGAGCTTGATAAAAATGCTCATTTTAGAAGGAAATTTCAGATGGCACTTAGAGGCTTTTGCATCTGACCTCTTCAAATATTTGGAAACATTTGGGATATTGTAAATACTCAAGTGAACAGCAATTTGTATAATAATTATTATACTATTTTGTATCATATTTAATTATTTAATGTTTTTATCTTATTCATATATATATATATATATATATATATAGATATATATATATATATATATATATATATAAATATATATAAATATATATATATATATAGTATTATTATTATTATTATTATTATTATTATTATTTAAGTGCATAAGAAGAATGTTATATGGGTCAATGATGTGACAGGTCATTTTTTTGGCCAAAGGCCTTAATAATAATAAAAAACAAAGATATGACATCCAAAATATTTAAGGTATTACAACTAGATCTCTTTTATTGAATCCAAAAGGTTTTAATTATATTTTTCTACATATAAAGGTATTTTAAAGATTTTGAAGTGTCAAATGGTCATTTGGTTAAACCGTCCAAATACAGCCACTTCATTTGTGATTAAAATATCTTAAAATGTAATAAATATATATTTTTTATTCTGTGATGATTTTGTAACATCATATATAACATAGTGCAAAATGGTATTAAAGTTATGTTTAGAAGTCATTGCTTTGTTATTAGAAAGAATGTCCGGAAAAATGAATTTCATTGAAGTCATTTGGAGTAACCAATATAAAAGGACCATTTTGGATCAAGTGATCCGGTCAATATGGACCACATGGTCATGAAGCAAAGTAACTAACTCTCTTTTTTTATCTATTTGAAAAATTCATGTTTCCACTGTCTTGCTCACACGCACGTCCCGAAGATCATTCGGTACAACCGCTATAAAGCATGGAAAATGTAATATTTTGAAAACTTGGACTAAATATAAAATGTTTGATTGTTCTTTTGCTAGCCAGCTAGATATCAGCCTGTTTGAAAATATTGTCATTCGGTATAACCAAAAGTGTAATTCGGTAAAACCCAAATTTTGGTTAAACCGAATTACTTTTTTGGTGAAAAATCTCACTGTAAAAACTTAATAAAATTTCAAAATTAATTATACCTCCATTATGTTTTTTACACTTTACAAAAAATCTTATTCTTCAATGACCCATAAACACATTTCATTACAGTTATACGAATGAAATATTCTAAATAAATATAATCTGCACAGAATAGGGGTCACTTCAACAATTCTCACTGATTTATTACACGATTGTTTGTTAATGTGATTATTCACCACAAGGGGGCGACAAACTCACTTTAACCATGGAGAAAACAACTGCTTATCTTCACCTGCTGGTGGAGTGTGATGCTGTGATTGTCTCCTTCATTGCCTTAATACCCCACTAATAGATCATTGCCAGTCATAACCATCATAATACAGTAAATAATGATTTCTGTACACTAAATACTTGTAATTATAAGGTTAAAGAGCATATTTACATGTATAAAACCAGATAACCTCAAAATAATTGTGGTGTGGTTAAGTCATTTAATTAATTGCAATTTGTAATGTATGCTTATTTATTTAATTGTGTATGAACCATGTACAAAATAGTTTTTGCTGCTGCGTAGGCCCACTGTACACTGGTGCTGCATAATGTTAATGTAAAAGCATCATGTTAAGTTAACAATATATATGCTAGTATAAAGAGTAGGGTGAATTCAGGTTGATTGGGACATTTTTTCAAGTCATCTCAATGGCAAAAAGTGTCCCAATCACCCTGAATTGACCCTATATATTTCTCTTTTTTGTTAAAGCTCAGGATGAAATCAAAACATAGGCTATTGAGAAATACATACAGGCTTCAACATCACAGATGTGAGCATTCATAATAACACATTGAGTAACTTTGTCCTGAAGTGAAATCTTGTGACCCGCAACATGCAATAACATTGATATGCCCTCAACAGGTCATGTTGCACTGCAATAGACACAACAAATGCATTGCAAAACAACTGATCAAACTTTTCAGTTAACTAAAATGCCCATAAAATGTTTATCGATGAATTTCAGCTACTGTTGAGTAAATCATGACATAGTAGCAATCCAAAATCTCCCCAGAAACACTGCAAACCTGAAGGTCAATGTCTTTTTCTCTTTATTCTGAGAAACCACATTCTAAGTAATTCAAGATCGCACCTCCTCTCGTCTCAAATTCCTCCATCCTTTAAACTCACAGACATTCTGTTTAAAGCAGAAGGAACAGCCAATCCAGTTGACAGTAATCATGAAATATTTTTAACATGATGCACATTCTCACATGCTTTGCAGCAGCAAGCTATCAATACTTAGTGCGCGGTGCACACACCCTTTCAGAGCACAGAACCTGCTGGAGAGCAAGGAGAGGTCATTTGTTTATTTTCAGCTCACTTGTCCAGACACAGAGATTCAGGGCTTACATGAAAGGCACTTTGTTTTCGTGCAGTGGTGGATATAAAAGCTCTGACATATAAGTTGGCTACGTGAGCAACTCTTAAGATGGCAGTTAAATAAACTTGTGATTTTCTTGCTGTCTGCATGGCGTGTTAGTTGAGGGTAGAGATCTGCATATGCATCCTTTTCAAATTTTGATTTAATTATAATTTTAGTGAATTTTGAGTACCCTATACTGGTGAACGTGATTTCACCAACAACATGTTCCTTGATCAAACACCTTGTTGATCCTGGAACAACATTCCAGTCAACTGATCAGATTCATAGTTTATGTCAAGTTTATGCTTACAAAAAGGGTTAGGTGCTTCTACATCATTGTTATTCACCTATCATTTCCCTCTGATTTTAGGGATAACTTATGGGTAGGGTTAGGATTAGGACAAAATTTTCGTTTAAAGTTTGAAGTTTCATTCAAAATGGAAAGTTTGTAGATCGTTTTGTTTCCTTTCTGTTTCCATTGTTTGTTTGTTTTAGCTTGTTTTTGTTTGTTGCTATGGTTACTCATTGTTTCATTGATTTTATCCACCTGCTCTTTGTTTAGCTCTGAAGTTACTCTGTGTATTTATAGCCCTCAGTTTGAGTCTCTCTTTGTCTGTTCACATTTACATTTAGTTGGTTGTGATTTTCTTGTGTTCCTCCTGTGTTTAATGTATTTGAGTAAATGTAATTAGATACTGTATGTAAATTTCTTTTCAGCTACTTTGTAGTTTGAGTGTCAAAGATATTAGCAACTTTTACTCTCTGCTTGACTACATTTTTGAATAAGTGTACATGTACTTTACTCCAATACATTTGTGATGAGTAATCTGATTACCAGTTTTGGGGAAAGTAATGGATTACAATATTGTGTTACTTCCTAAGAAAAAGTAACTAATTGCATTACTTAGTTACTTTTTATGAAAAGTAATGTGTTACATCACTTTTGTGTTACTTTTTCTCACCTGGGCTGGGCTTGCTTGTTTGTTTTTAATAACAAAACAAAAGTTATACTTTTTGGTTTATGTAAAAGGCCCTTTCACACCAAAAGTGAAATGAATAAGCCTCAGGCTGAAGGAAATGTATATTTATGACTGGACAGTAGAGGGCGCAACTCAAAGAAACCTCTCAGCTATTCTGACATTCTGGATTAAAGAAGAATAAGATACAGAAAAAGTTCAACACTCTTATTTCTAAATCTAATCTAAAGTCATTTGAATTAGATCATTGAAGGTCAGCAGCAAAAACATTGGTTAATAAAGTGAGATTAAATACATAAAGCATATTTGTGTAATTTAATATAATGTAGTTAATTATTACAGGTTTGCTTAAAATTCTGAGATTGCATTTCACATTTTTATTCATTCATGTTTTTGTGCAAGTGAGATGAGTTAATGCATGTTCACATTTGGTCTAGAACTACAATAGCCATCATGTTCACACAGCGCACACAACTCATCTGCACTTTATTTTTCTCAACACAGGGACAGGAGAGCTGTCAGTCAATAAATGTGAAAAAGTAACTTGCATGACTTATTTGAGAAAAAGTAACTTAGATATTTTGTTGTAAACTGAAAAAGTAATGCACTACTTTACTAGTTACTTGAAAAAGTAATCTGATTACATAACTCAAGTTACTTGTAATGTGTTATACCAACACTACTGATTACTCATTGCAAACTGTTAGCCCGGATAAGTTGAATTTACTTAAAAAATATGAGGAAACTGGTTGCCCTAAAAAAATTAAGTAATGATTAAGTAATGGGAACTTAATAATAAGTTCATTTAACTTAAAATGTTTTGTAATATTAATTACTTTGTAGTTATTACACATAGTATATTTAAGTTCAATGTACTAAGCAAGTTAACTTGCCACCAATCAAAATTCATCCATGCCTCCCATCATGCATTGCTGCATGAATAAATTATGAGCTGAATTGTCTTAGTAATTTTCTTTATTCTCACTATTTCAATTTTGCTGTGTTTCTGACTTTTTAGTAGCTTGTTTTCTAATGTTCAGAGTTGATCTGTTTATCAGAATATGTTGCGTGTCACCGTTGTTGAGATTCATATGCTGATTCTTGATGTCTGTGTGTGCCTAATATATATATATATATATATATATATATATATATATATATATATATATATATATTTTTTTTTTTTTTTTTTTTTTTTTTGTGATAAGGACAACTTTAAAAAAAATTGTATTGATAAAGTTGATCTTCCGCTGAGCATCACAGTGCTGCTGTAATCAATAATGTAAGTCTAACTCAGAGATTGGGCTCTAAATGAGTTCAGTGATTCAGATCAAATAATGATTATGTGAAAACAATCAACACCACCTGATCATCTTTTAACTTTGCTTGTCTGTTTGGTTTTAATGCAGTTAAAACTGCCCAAACAAAATCTAATATTAAAAAGTCAAGGGTCAAGAGCTCAACTAAAACAAACCCTGACCTCGATGATGGTAACTTAAAAATTGTGATTTTCTCCTTTGGTGAAAAACTATAAAAAGGTAAATATTTGGAAAAAAATGTCTGTAGAACAGCCAAAACAAATGTTCCAACTGCTCATCAACAGCTCCTTGAATTCACACACACCACGACAAAATGGCGTCATTACCTGCCGCAAACCAGTGTGTAGGAGGCGTAGTCAGGAGAAAACCTTCATAATTTAAGTGCATTTAACTTACATTTATTAACACATTCAAATACACCCACAAATTAGTAGAATATACTAATATTTTATAAGTAATGCAACCAAACTTAAATATTTTAAGTATATTGTAATTATATTTATAAAATCCAGGCTAAGAGTGCATATAACTTTCTGCAGCAGTTTATTTCAATATGAGTTTCATGGACAGCTTTTATAGAAAAACATTACTGGTTTGCAACTTAAGACAAAACAGTTGCTTTCAGTTAAAACAGCTCAAACATACGTCTTGTCGTATTGTCTCTGAAAATGGGGGTAAGTCATATTGGAATTTGTGACTTGTAACTTGTAATGGAGTTACAATAAGATATTATATATCATACTTTTACTCAAGAATGGTTTTCTGGTATTCTTTACATCTCTGGCTGTGCTCCTGCATGTTTTTTTTTTTTATTGTTAGTGACTGCTGCCTCTAGATCCTGCCTAAACTATTCTTACTTGCTGCAACCAACTGGGACAACAACATTCAAAAGTTTGGGGTCGGTATTTATTTGTGTTTGCTTTCAATGTAATACTTTTGTTCAGAAAGGATGCATTAAACTGATCAAAAGACTCTATTAATTAAACTGAACTGGAATAAAATGTATCCTTGTTTCTACAAAAATATTAAGCTGGTTTCAACATTGATAATAAAAAGAAATATTTCTTGAGCAGCAAAACAGCGTATTATAATGATTTCTGAAGGATCATGTGACACTGAAGACTGGAGTAATGATGCTGAAAATTCAGCTTTACATCACAGGAATAAATAACATATAAAACAGTTATTTTAAATTGTAATCTTATCTCTCACAATATTGCTATTTTTACTGTATTTGATCAAATAAATGCAACCATAGTGAGTATAAGAGACTTTCAAAAATTATTTCAAAATCTAACCAAACACAATCTTTTCAACAAAAGTGTAGCTTAAGCTTTTGTGTAAGAATTTATTCATTAAACCATTTTCTGATTTCTGATACAGATCAATATATCAGCCAGGCCAGTTATCTGTCTGATATTTGGCCATTTTGAGACTGTTGCATTGATAACCTGTGCATCAGTTCCAAAATAATAATAAACATAAACACTATATAAAAAATTTTATAAATATTTTGTAAAATATGTTTATTTTGTGTACACGTTATTTGCTATCACTGAACTGTATTATGAATATATTGGCTTTATATCACCCATCAGTCTTTCTTCTCTCTAGATACTGTCATTGTCCATTGGAAAACTTGTATCAGTTGAACTCTATACAAACAGATCAGTCATGTCCAAGTTTGCACCCCCACAATATGTGCCTACTTGAGAACTACAGAGAACTAGTTTCATAACCACTACTAGAAAGTTCCCAGAGGAGACAACAGTGTGAACATGTGTTCATAACTGAACTATAATCAACGGCACAGATGAAGGCCAGTAGTTTCCTTCTCTGAAAGCTTTTATACAATGGGGATTTCATGGGTTAGATTTGTAACAATCTAACATTGTGTTTTTTTTTTAATTGTGTGATATTTGAGAGCAGTTTTTCAGTGAAACTGAGAGCACCCTTTCATTCGTGCTATTTCATTCAAGAGTGAGAAACACTCTTTATAACACAACAGTGAGGAACTCTTTTTAATACATTTTATAACCGCTGCCCAGCCTGTTCACCAATGTCCCTTTTGTAGCTCTTTGAAAGCATGTTCAGTTTTGCCATTTGTGGACAACGATGACAAGACACAAAAGCATGCTGGCCATAAATAGCGCAGAGCAGCAGAGGATTGCTCCCTGCCTGCGGATCAAATTCTCCAAAGGGAAAAGCAGCCACTGGCCTCAAGCCCAGATCTACTGCAAGACCATGCTCATAGAAACCGCTTGGCCTGTAAGAAGTAGTTAAAGGAGGTTGGGCTGTTCATTTAAACTTTATTAAATGCTTAAAGTCATGCATCGGCTTCCCAGATATAAGTATCTGATTTTCTCCTAGTGAGTTCAACACTTTACAAGCTTGTATGAAAGTATCAGAATCCCAAATCCAAACTTAACCAAATACTAAAAAAAAAAAAAAAACAAACAAAAAAAAAAAAACAGTTCAAGAACTAGAAAAGGAAGGATTGTCAAAAAAAACTCCAAATATTGCTTAAAGCATATTTAAAGGGTTAGTTCAACCAAAAATGAAAATCTTCAGAACCCAAAAGTTCATCTTCGGAACACAGTTTAAGATATTTTAGATTTAGTCCGAGAGCTTTCTGTCCCTCCATTAATAATGTATGTACGGTAGACTGTCCATGTCCAGAAAGGTAATAAAAACATCATCAAAGTAGTCCATGTGACACCAGTGGGTTAGTTAGAAGTTTTTGAAGCATCGAAAATACATTTTGGTCCAAAAATAACAAAAACTATGACTTTATTCAGCATTATATTCTCTTCCGGAATCCTTTCCATTGAGTCCTTTCATCTGTCGGCATTGGTAATGCACTTTTACGTTGCCGTAGTTGTTTTTGGCGATTAGGACATCTGCGACATGCACACTTACGCACCATTTTAAAAAATATAGCAATACCAAAATACAAACAATGTAGAATAGCTTGAATACAGCGTTTGTCTCCCTCAGACTGTAAACGAAGCTCGGGCGCACAGGATAACACGTCATCAGCGTCTTACATCAGCAGCGTCACTGCGGAGTCGTGAACCACACTCTGGAGCAGAAGGGGGCGGTAATGCACCAATAAGCTGGATGCCAACCGCCGTAAAACAGGAAAGAAGAAGAAGAAGAAGCGGAGTCATGAATGCGAATTGACAACAGACCCGGAAGAGAATATAATGCTGAATTAAGTCGTAGTTTTTGTTATTTTTGGACCAAAATGTATTTTCGATGCTTCAACTAATTCTAACTAACCCACTGATGTCACATGGACTACTTTGATGATGTTTTTATTACCTTTCTGGACATGGACAGTATACCGTACATACATTTTCAATGGAGAGACAGAAAGCTCTCGGACTAAATCTAAAATATCTTAAACTGTGTTCCAAAGATGAACGGAGGTCTTACGGGTTTGGAACGACATGAGGGTGAGTCATTAATGACATAATTTTCATTTTTGGGTGAACTAACCCTTTGAGTTTTAAGTCTTTAAGTTTGTATTGGCTTTACTACTAATATATCTACAGCATTAAGGGATGGATTGATGGAAGGATGGATGGACAGATGAAATGACAGAACAATAGTTAGAATGATAGAATAGATAGATGGAGATAGAGCGAATGAATGATAGATAGATAGATAGATAGATAGATAGATAGACAGACGATAGATGGATAGAATGATGGATGGATGGATGGATGGATGGACGGACGAACAAATGATAGAAAGACAGAAAGATAGACGGATAGAATGACATGATAGATAGATAGATGGATGGACAGAATGACCGATAGATAGATGGATGGATGGATGGATGGATGGATGGACAGAATGACCGATAGATGGATGGATGGATAGACAGAACGATAAACAGAACAATATTCTTTGATTAACAGTCTTTACAGGTTATCCTTGACATCGAACATTAAAAAATAATGTTAATAAATATGAATTAATAAAATAATGCAAATAAAAAATATTTTTCATTTAATAGCCCATTCAATTAGGTCATTCTGATGACTAAACACACACCGGTCAAGCATTTCACATGTCATTGAGGTGACACCCTAATGAAATCAGACCATTTAATGGAGCCAAGAAATCCATCCAAGAATTCTGCCACAAGATTTTATTTCAAAGTGGCACCTTCCTCGATCTCAAAAACAAATTTTCACTTCAGGCTGCAATTATTGCCATCATTACAGATAATATTGTATTTTCATGTAGTGTTAAAAAAAATAATAGAAAAAAAAAAATAAAACATTCCAAGCAGCTCGGCCTTCATGTTCTGTGGTGCATTTGAATCAAAGGCTGCAATGGAACAGTTCAAACCATCTGTTTATGTCCATATGCGTAACAGGAATGAAAGCTGTGGTAACTTCTATTCCGGGTTGACAGACACAGAAATTCCAGACAGAAAGTCCTCCTTCAACTGATGGTGTAAAAACGAAAAGTGCTTTGTTTATCTGCATAAAATTAACGTGTTTTCCATGTCAAATGAGCCAGATTAGGTAGAAGAGTTCAAATAAATAGTTTCAGACTTGTAAAGTGCTTGTCACTGGTTAATGCATTGCTGTGAGGCATTAACATACATCTTACAGCATAATAGAATATCTCTGAAAATACATCATAAAGATATCAACTTAGTTTTTGCTGGTTAATATATGTGATCATCCGAGCTTTCTACTGTTGTTTGGCAAAACACGCAGAGGGAGACAGAACGTTCTTCGGGGATATAAAAAATTACCACAAACTGCAAAAGTAAGCTGGCATTCAGCTGGTAGATTTGTGTGTGTGTGTGTGTGTGTATGTTAATGTTTTTCTTAATGTCATATGTTAATGAGATCTCCTTAATGTTGAAAAAAAAAAAAAAACTTAAAAAAAAAAATAAAGAAAAAGGGAACAAACTAGGACTATTCCTTCAGGATCAAATGATAGAGACAGCTGCTAAGATGAAAGCGTGTGGAATCCAGATGGCACATGGCTGTTTAGTTTACAATGGTCTCCCCTCCAGCGATACAACCACACTTCCTCCCAACTTTTCTGCCAGGGTTGAGCGGTCCTGAATGTCGTCTAAACCATTAACCTGCCATTCGTGTTTGATACCTGAAAAAAAAAAAAAGAATAAGTATGTATTAATAAAAACATTTTATTCTACTATTTTCATTCTAGAAATGACTCGGTTATTCCCATTGTAGTGTTTTATGTGAATATTGGCTTCTGTGTTCATGCTTTGTTTCTGGTCTTATTGAGAATGATTCTTCAAATTATCTTCATAATCTTTCATTAAAATGCAATAACTCGCATGACTTGTTTGACCCAGTGTTATTGTGTCCGGCTGGTTGGGATTCTTCAATAAACACTGCAATGTTCTTAAAAAAGTGCCACAGTGTTGTCGCAAAATCAAGCTACAAATGACTTAGTTCTTAGTCACTGTGTAAACTGGGAAAGAAAGTTATGGCTACAAGATGTAAAAAATCTTAAGGACACAAATTTTGATTAAAGCCTTGTTTTAGTTACAAAGTTTTATATATATTTAAATGGTAGAAATAATATTTGAGTGAAATACACACCACCTAGACAATGGCTGCGTCCGAAATCACTTACTCTTTTGAGTAGGTACTTATTTAAGTAATTAGTTCATGATCACTACCAAAATATGTTCTATATAGTATGAGTGTGTGTAGTATGAATGTAATCCGGACATACTACATTCGCCATTTAGTCATAATCAGGTGACCTACCAGTGTCGGTTCACTGCCATTCACATATCCTCTCCTATGGGATAGTGAAGTGTCCATCGTATGCACACTTCAGAATCTCGCCGAGAGTAGTAGGTCATCTGGGTACTTTCCCGGCTACTCTTTTATGAGTGCTGCAAATTCGGACATACTTCTTTTGTCACATATTGTTTTTCGCCAACTATATAGTAGGAAAGTTTGCGATTTTGGAGGCAGCCATTTTACAGTGTCCTTGTTACATATTATATGTAGTCAAAATAGTAATTACTATAAATTATGCATAATTACATGCAACTAACCCTAAACCACACCCTAATCCTAACCCAAACCCTATAGGAAGTACATGTAGTTAATTATTATTACTCAGTACTTTATTGTATAATTACACTGTAACACTTTACACCTTAAAATAAGGTGTAACCAAATAATCTGCTAATGTCTATTGCAGATATCACAGTCAGCTTGCTCTTGAGCGTTCAGGAACCAGATTTGACCATTCCAATATGGTGGACAGCTTATGTATAGCGACCCAAAGAACAGACATTAAGGAGGCATCTATGTGTGTGTGTGTATATATATGGAAAGACTGGAAGACTGTATTGCCAATCAGCATGCAGAACCCAGGATCTGTTTTGTAAAGATTATTGGTATTCTTAGCGAATATGACAGTACTCACCTGTAAACTTCTTCTTAATGGCATCTTTTGAGCTAGCATATATCATCTTGCTTTTTAACGGTGCACCTTCAGGAGCCCTTAAATCAAAAATAGCAATGTTCAGTATGCATGCTAACCAAAAAAAAAAAAAAAAAAAATTTGACTTAAAAAAACCAAACAAAAACCCCCATATAAAATTGCAGTTCGTTGTTGAATTTTAGTGATGAAGTACATTTTGAGATCAAACAAGGTATAAGGGATAAAAAAAAAACTAAAACTAACACTAACCAAAGCTTTTCCAAAGATATAAATTTAAAATTTTATAAAAACTATTTCAAACTAACTAAATATGCATTAATAATAATGAGAATTTTTTCTAAACTATAATAACCTTTTCAGACAGACTACATACCAAAATATAAATACCAAGTCTTCTTTCTTAGACTCTTTAGTTTCATAAGTGGCATCATATAAGCCATATCTGCAGTCATTAAGAGGTAAGAGCTTCACAAAGCAGGCGTAGGGGTCGTCAACAGTGTCTCCAATGTCTCCTACTAAGATCTGCTTGCCCTCCTCAACGACAATCTTCTTCTTGTCATCGCTGAGGCAGAACAGCACTGCCTTTTTGCGCTTTTTCACCTCGTCTGAGGATGAGGACTTCCGTACTTTCATGTCATTGAAGACTTTAATGACTTCATCATTGACTGTGACACCAGAGGCCTGTGATGGGAATGAGACTGAGGTGAATACAGATGGTTGAGACTAAATCAGCAATTCTATACTTGGATGTCTAAACTCTGTATTCCAGTGGCAGAATAACCAGCATACATATCCATAGTAAAAAATAACTGTGGGGCAATATTAGAAGTAACAAGCCGTCAGATTTGGATCACCTCACTGGCATTGACTGATCCAGTGCTCCTCGCAAACCCTGACTCACGTACGTGCTGCGCATAGCCAGCTGGTCTGTCACCACAGTTCAAATCTCTCACTCCCCTTCGAAAATGGACTGGAAGGCCAAGTCATAGTGGGGTGCCTGGGCCACGATACAACTATGAGAGCTCCTCCTGGGACTTTTTTAAAGTGATTTGGATTCATGATCAATGATACTTCACTCTCAAAACAAATGAGGCCCTCGGAAGGTTGAATTAATCCATTGAAACAAACCAGTGCTTGACATTAATGAACATCTCTCCACTTGCCATTTTAAGACCTATTCCTCAATACTTACTGGTAACTAACTTATCATTGCCATGTATTTTTATCTGCAAGCAACTATTCTATTACTGACTATCTAGATTTACTGGTAATTATTGATTATAGTACTTATTAGATATTATTACAGGACTATAAAATCTTTTAAAATCAGATATTAGTAAGCAATGGTGATTACTATAGGTTCAAATAATTGTCATAACTTAGAGAGATACTAGTACTACTTATTCTTTGGTTATACCATTAACTATTCCAATTGCAATGCAATGGGGAAAAAAAAAGGTTTTCTTAGTATTTATCTAGTTTTTTTTTTTCAGTACAAATACCTAAACATTCTTAAATCAAGATATGAGGTGATAAGATAAGAGGTTAAGTCTTGTTTTCTGAAACAATTACCAAAATTAAGTGAGTTTTTGAACTTTTTTTTTTTTAAACAAGTAAAATTTAAAAAAATCTTGTAGTGGGGTAAGAAAATATTTTTTTTTGCGGCGATTGTTTTTATTAACTGGTTACTAGTTATATATATATATATATATATATATATATATATATATATATATATAAAAAAATGCAGTTAAGTGCTATGGAGTTCTGTCAATTAGATATCAAGTAGTTCCTGTTCCACATTTACTAGTAACTATTATTATTATTATTATAAATCTATTTACTATTTAATAAATAAGTATACTATCAAGTATTGTAATAGTTACAAGTATCTAAAGCACTAGTGGCGCATGCGCACAGACGCGCTCTGAGCAGCTGGTGTAGAGGTCCGACTCCCTCTCTCTTTTTCTCTCTCTCACACACACTATGGCTACTAAATCCTTTTGAATCATAAGCAAGTAGCCTAATTCACTCCCCAGGACACACAATAGTCATATCACGGCACGAAACAGATAATTCTGATCTGATTATGAGCGTTTGGGTCCATCAAGATAGTCCCTATCATTTATTTCTCCAGCGTCCGTGAGTAAAAGTTGGAGAGGCATGCGCTCAGAGTGATTAAAGCACCGGCTAAAATTAGCTTAAAATGGCCGCCTCTGGCTATAGGCCTGGGATATAGATTTATAGCAAATCATAACTGATTTCAATAATCACAAAATAAATTTAGAGCCGAATAAAGCATTATATTCTTAAAGCGGAGCGCATACAATCACGGATCCGCTAGAGCGCCACAGCGCCGCAATACAGATCCTGCCGGAGCAGAAAACGTGACAGTTGCTGATCAAAAGTTTTGATAGAAAGAGTTTCAAAATAACATTATAACATCCGTTTTGAATTAAGAATTATCTACGTGTGAGAAAAAAAGCCCGTCCTTACCATGCTGTCCGATGCGATGAATCAATGAACGATTATTTTCTTGGTACTTCTATCAGGGAATGTGAACGGCCGAGACAGTATGAGTGTGTGTGTGTGTGTGAGAGAGAGAGACAGAGACATCACTGCACAGCCGCAGTGAAGGGCTGCTCGAGCATATGCAGTGTCATTCACTGTCTTTGGGACAGTTGGCAAGAGACATCATAAATTTGAATTACAGCAATCACTTAAATATAGCCTAATGAAAATACAATGTGAATTGTTTACACTTTTTTACAACTTATACATCATGAACATTATAGATTAATGTAAATGACATTATAGACTAGAATATTTAGAAGAAAAAAAAACAAAATTATTCACTAGAAAACCTTTTATGACGAAATTTCCTCCATTATTATTGTCAGTAGTTAAAGGCACATTAACTGATGGTCTGTTATAAACTTTAAAATAACCTAATGTGCAAATTTAAGTTCTGCTGGACAATCTTCAGAGCATCTGAGGCTTCTGCTGAACACAGAAAAATATACAATTTTGTGCTAATATGAAAATCAGTGATGACTGACAAGTGGCCAAGCTGAATATTAACAAAATTTATTTTACATACAGAAAAAAAAATTACAGCAGGTAAAATGAATCTTAAGATCCATGAGAGGAAAACTGATTCATCAAGCTTTCTGAGGGGGGAAAAAAAAAAGACAAAAAACAATCTATAACAACAATTTTATAAATAAAGCAAGCAAATTATACCCAAATCTAAATAAATATCCAAAAACTGAAAAGGAAAACAAAACTGGATGGTCTGGTTCCTATGTAGTGTTTATGCAAGCTATAGGGACCTGACTGAAAGAACTGAGTTTATCTTTACAACTATTCAACTACAAAACAGGAATTCTATATGTTCCTGTGACTTTATTAATAGTCGGAACAGAGACTCGGGTCTGTAAAAATCTATACAAAATAGTAGTCTACAAATGCAGTTGACGTACAAAAAACAAAATGCACCATTTTGAAATTATAGACAAAAACACAATGCATTTTGTCCTGAGTTAATATGAACGCAAAAAAAAAACAAAAAAAACTTATCAGTAAACAGTGCAAATATTTTTTTCTTCACAGCACAGTTGTTTTCCCTTTCCTCGCTCCATTTTGCTCCATAGGATTAAAGGCCGATTTCTACTCCTGTCACTAGCTGTGAAGATAAATGCCGATTGTTATCCTTCAGCATGCCATTTTGTTTGCACACTGCACTTTGCAAATACATGTTCTTGTGCATAAGGCCTAGGTAGAATTTTTATTGAGTTGAACCAAACTGGAATGTTCATGAACATTCCACAAATGCCATGGAACTACATAATTAGACAGCGGATTATGAACCGGATTTCAGTCTTGGCCAGTTGGTGTGTCTGTGTGGAAGACGGGGTTTTGTTTACATCCGTGGCCGTTTCTGTGGAGGGGTCATGCGGTCCGCCAGGCCGAGTCTCTGGAGCTCAGAATGGAAGAAGGCCTGGAGCCGTAGACCGGCTTTTGCTTCATTGGTGTTACGTGGGTTGTACTCCAGACAGTTGGAAAACATGAGCTCCACATCCTCTATATACTCGGCTGTAAGAATAAAAACAGAATAAGGGATTAAAAACAGCAGTGACTTATGTTGTGCGACTCTTTCAAGCTGTTAAGGAGAGTTGGATAAGGTTATTTACATTTTGGTATAGTGGAATCTGTTGGCACTATTTACTCAAGTGGATATTTCTGTTGTCAATATGTGTAGAAACAAAACCTTTAATTATTGGTTACAAAAAGCCACTGGATATTTCAGTATTGCCCAGGAAAAAAAAGATTCACATTTTGTGATAACATGCCTCAATAGCAGAATGTTACATTGTTTAGGGTAAAGTTTTTCACAATAGTAGGGCTGGGCTGGTCAATATGACAACCGCCCCTCCATGGTGGCCTTTTTTTTATATATATATCTGAAGAGATATTATATATATCTCTTCAGACCTCTGCAAAGTGTCAGTTGCTTTGGAACACCGAGTGAAGACATAAGATATTAGACAAGAGATGGTCTCTGTCCTGCTTGTGTCCTGTATTTATTAAGTATTTTTGTAAAACTTTATGCTACAGCTGAATTCCATGAACAAAAACCAGAATCCTAAAGAACAACTTAATAATAAACTAGACTACATCTACACCTTCCTTATTCTACTTGCGGAAAAAAAAACGAAACTGGCGCATTCGTTCCGTAAGTAGAATAGGCAAGGCGGAGGACATACAGTGCAAGCGTTTTGAAGAATGAGGAAACCGGAAGTAAGTTCAAGGCAATATTTTGTTTTTATAAAGCATATACAGTTGTATTTTTTCAGAAAATGACTGATCGTTCCACTAGATAAGACTTATTCCTCGTCTGGTATCGTTTAAAGCCCTTTTAAGCTGCAACTGTAATTTTGACCTTCAACTGTCTGGAGGCCATTGAAGTCCACTATAAGGTGAATAATCCTGGAATGATTTAATCAAAAACCATAATTTCTTTTCGACTGGCAAAAGAAAGACATGAACATCTTGGATGCAATGGGGGTGAGTAAATATGAGTTTATTTAAATGTGGACTAATCATTTAATAGTTAAATATTGCCCTTGTGACAGCTAGCCTGACTCTACCAAATTACTTAGATTATTTAAATTTAAACCTTCCTGCAACAAATAAATAAATAAAAGTTAACTTACCAACAGTTTGGTATTCACAGTTATTGACCTTTTCCCTGATTGTGCTCAAGGCGATGGGTTTCTTGATTATGTCATAGTAATCGGGCACCTAAAAAAATATGTACAATAAAAGTAGTCATTAAATCCATGAAAATAATCTCAGTGTAAAACGGGATAGTGAGATGTCATACATAACAATTGCATAGATTTTTTTTAAGAGTCACGCTAGTTGTAAATGGACCAAGAAAGGGAATTTTATGACCCTGTTACAGAGGGATAGAAGTGTGAACAGCTCTTAACTTCTAAATGCACTACCTGAGTTCTGGACACCAGTTTCTTGAAGGGCCAGCTGTCCTCATGTCTGACCAGGTCCACAGTGAGCAGCTCACAGGCTGACAGCTCATGGACCCCTAGGTTTCTCCCTGAGCTTCGACGGTTGGAAGAAGTGGTGGTGGGAGCCAAGACAATCTTGGCTTTTGGGGAGACCTCTGCTGGAGAAACACCATCAAACCACAATACATGAGATGTGAACAAGTCTTAAAGAGGTCCTATTATGCTTTTTTTTTTACATGTTTAACCACCTTTAGTGCAGTAGTTCCTAAACTGGAGGGCCCGGAGTAAAAATCCGATCCGTTCCCCTCTTTTGCACCTCTCTTTTAAATTGCTTATTCAAGATAAAGCGAAAGTAAAATCCGCATGGGCATACTTCCATAGGAATCAACTGAAAACGCTCTACGCCAGAAGACTATGAATGCCGTGCAGATTTCACTTTTAAATTAGTGCCAATTTGGGGAAATTGCTTAAATGGTGGGTTATTATTCTTAATGAAAAACACAACTAGAAAAACACAACTTTTCATGTTCCCTATTAACACTGGGATTAAATCCAAAATATTGCAAAAATCTTCCGCAATCATCTTGCCAGTCAGCTCCTCACTCTCGTGATAAATGAAATCGGACTCCTGTTGCTGGTCTGTGCCGAGACTCTCGTTCGGCTCACACTGTATTGCAGTTTTTAATTGTAGTGTCCATTTTCTAACGGAACTAAATGATTTTTATTATTTAAAAAAAAAAAAAAAAAATATTTTAACTCATTTAACAGTGTGTCCAATGTCCAGTGTGTCCGCCCCCCACCATCGTTTTGAGATGATGGTGGGGGGCGGTACTGCGGTGCCAGTAGGCAAGTGACGTAACTGGTGTTGTGGCTGAACACCGTCAACACCGACTATCGTAGCCAGCCTACTCCTTACCAGTTATAGGTCTCTTCCTGGAGTCTGTATTCTCTGCAGCAGGACTGGGCTGGTTGCTGGATTTGGCTGTTGTACCATTAGTGGCGAGCACTTCTAGACTAAGACGAGCACTGGAGCGGCTTCCTGTCCGGGGTGGGGGTTTGCCATTGGACACTGGGATGGATTTTTTCCCTGAGTTTTTGGAGCCTCCTTTATTAGCAGACTGGCTCTGTTTGGGTGTGCTCTGCTGTGAGCGAGGCGTGGAATGACCTGATTCAGCTTGTTTAGATTTGGCGTTCAAACGTCCTCCTTTGTTGCTCTGGAGAGGAAGTTTGATGGCATCCTTTTTGGACACACTGTTAAATAAATGAAAAAAGAAAACTTTCATGGCACTTCTGATCTTTCTGCATAAATTCAGTAAATTGAAAAGAAAAACAATCAAAATCAAGAAAAACAAATAAAGTGCACTAACTCTTCTTCCTCAGACTCTTCCTCTTCTGAATCATCTTCTTCCTCTTCTGATTCTTCTTCCTCTTGTTCAGACTCCTCCTCATCTTCCATTTCTTCTTCTGAGTCAACGGAGGAGCGCTGACGGGAATTGATTCTATGGAGGCGTTGTTTGGGGCGGCACTCGGGGCAGAACCAGTCTTCAGAAGGAACAGCCTGTAGAACAAAGGAATATCAAAACTTTATTCAGAACTTGGAAGTTTAAAAGATGTTCTAATTACAAAAAATATAAAAAGATTTATAAATAGGCCTAGATTTCTGATATGCATCTATTTTGTCCTTGGCTGCATGTGTTTATGTATACACACACCTTATGACTACATGGCAATAGGGCAGTGTATCGGCAGTGTATTCCACCTCAGCAGAATTAAGTATAGCAGCTGTTTATTAAACACTGCATACTATAGGGCCATTGCTAACTATAGGCAGAGCAGACAGTCACCCTTTGCTTTATGAAGGGCCTCTGTAGCACTGTATAACAACATAGGTAATGGCGCAGGTTTCATGTAAACATTGGGCCATGTACAATATTATGATTGTTTTCTTGTTTTCTAAAGCACATAAATACTAAGGTACAAATTCTAATAAATTTATATTGTAATGTACTCATTCTATGTGACATTGTCTTAAAGTACTGAACACAGCCCTACATGGCAAGTTAGGGTTTATGACAAAGAACAGTTAACAGTGTCTACTATAGCAAACCTTCCATAAACTAAACTATAGTTCTTACCTTTAGTTTTGGCCGAACACAGAAAATGTGATAGCCTCTCTCACAGGCGTCACAGAGAAGCATGTTCTCAGCGTCTCCTTTCCTACGGCAAACCTTACAGCGGGCATTGAGGATGGATTTGGCCCAGACTACGCTGCGCTCAAGTGTGGAGAGATGCAGGAAAACCTGTGACAGGCTGGAGCAGGCTAACAGAGACTCACGCCAGCGTTCTTGCACGGTCTTAACCTGCCGCCCACTTTCACTGCCATCTGTTGAGAGCAAACAAAGGAACATGGGTTTAGCATTGATTATTTAAACCAACATGTGCTAAAATGGAAAATAAACACTTAAGCAAATGGCTGGTGAAAATTGGTAAACAAGAAATTAGAGGTTGACTGATTGATCGGTTTTGCCTATTAATCATCAAAAATCCATACCGATAGTTTTTCCGTGTTGCGTCCATTGCTGGAGTGACTGAGACTGGTCTGCTGTCATGATACAGTATGAGAGTGGCCTCTAGAGGTGAAATCACTGATGCATCGTGGAGTTTGTTTAACATGCGAGACTTCAGATACGGATTTAAAACAGACAACGAAACGGTATGTATACAGTACCTGTTCTCATATCATTATAAAGTTATTAATTTGTTGACTAGATGCTGCATTAGAGAGAACAGCAGTATGTTTGCCATCAAGGCAGAGAAGATGCTAACATCATTATCCAGTGAAGCTGCATATTTAAAGCTAGTAATGGGAGAAAGAAAATTGATATGTTCATGCAACCAAGAGAAACATTAAACAATTTCAGTTGTTTTTTATCGACAGTGTGAAATACATATTTTGATGCATCGAGTGCTCTAAAATAGAAGCAAATAACAGTACACATACAATGCACACGTATGTCTAATTTTAAACGCTATGGCCTTTTTATATATGTTTAAAGATGGCCATCTTTGACTGTTTTGGATTGTTGTTTTGGATTTTTATAAAATGTTTGTATCATTTGTACCATTTGTATCATTAACAAAAGGTTAATAAAACTATTGTTCATTTTTTAATTTTTACTAATACAGTTTTACAATTTAAAGTTATATCTCTTAACATCAGTTAATGCACTCTGAACTAACATGAATGATCAGGGTATAATTAATTAGGGCTGCACGATATATCGCACAATACGAAAAATAACATTGAACTTGAATGCGATTATCGCTTAAACACGATTCTTTGAAATTGCAAAGGCTGCGATTGTTTTTTATGCGCGGCTTGTCAATGAAGTATGACTCCAAATGCTAATCCATCTGAAAGCACTATGAGTTTGAGTCGCTTATAATGTACATTTGAAAAAGCAACACGCGTCAAACTTCTTTTCAGACACGAGAAGCATTTATGAACATCTTGTCCAACAAAAGACAACGTTTAATAACGTTTTTACTCCAAACTCACTTCATAATGACAGTTGAGCGTCCTTCTGTGAGATGATGTGGCTTCTTACACAGAATAAGGCAGTCGTGTGTTTATTAGTCATGTTTAATTAATCAAAGCATTTCAATCTTCTGTTTATTCAGCTACAGCGATATGATGTGTGTTATTTTCTTCTGCTGCAGGGCATATTTGGAGTTTCTGCACAAGAGCACCCTCTGGCTTTCAGATGGAGAAGCATTTACTACTGATCACAGAGCTGTACAGCTCTGACAAGCCATGCATTAAATAATCGCAGCCTTTGCCATATCGCGTGCTATTTTATCAGGATAAATTGTGCAGCCCTATAACTAATATATTAATATTTATATTTAAAAAGTTCAGTACATTTTTTTATTTTTGTATTAAGATTCAGCACTTTTTATGCATTATGTTTGTTTTCATTCATTACTATTTTACAAGCTATCGGTTAATTAATCGGTTATCGGCCAGCATGTTCCTACTGATAACAATAACTAGGTTTCGGTAAAATCCACCATTGGTCGACCTCCACATTAAAACTTACCATCTTTCTCGCTGGACAAGTCGTCATCTTTCTTTTTGTCCTTTTTCTTCAGCTTTTGTTCTTTCTTGGATTCCTCGTCACCTGATTACAAAATAAAGAAAAAGAAAAATCAGAAATAAGTGGATTATTAAATAAAAAAACAAAACAAACAAAAAAAACATTATCTTAAAAACAAAGCAATCATCCATACAGGAACACACCCTTCAGGAAGCAATAATCTTCAGGAACACACCCTTATACAAATAAATATACAAAACCCTCAAAGTTTCAATGGTTGCCAAAGCTAAACAGATCTTACCTAGTGGAGCTTTCAGGAACTTGCGCTCTATGCCCTGCTCTATCTGTGCCAGGGCCTGTGCCAAGTAGTGGACAATGTTACTGACAGGCTGTGGTGTGCTCACACTAGTGGACATGGCACTCTGACCCTCTGCCTTCAATTCATGCAACCTAAACATAAGACACCATCAGTTGCCCCATTCGCAAACAGACTCTGCAGCAGCATTTGAACTTAGTAAATATACACAGCTAACAGATATTACAGTAAAATAACCTGTCTTTGACTCTGACGTGATTCTCATCCATCTCCATCGGCTCCTCTTCTCCATTGATCAGCCCGTTCTCTTTGGACTCAGGGTTTAGCAGTTCATAGCTCCCATTTTCCAGTGCAGCTCTCCATGAGTTTCTGTCCATCACCTTTTAAGGGATGAGAGGTTAAAACAAAGCAGGAAAAAGACAGGCTGCCATTAAAAAAAAAAAAAAAAGGTCCAGATGATCAAATCACAGCAGGCTGTAAGAATGACAATATTTACAACTGTGGAATCAACATACTTTAATTGCCCCCAGAGTTCCCTGATAGATGCGGTCCTCAATATCCAGTAGTAGATCTCTGAGACGGTTCTCCATGAAGCGCTCAGCAGGTACAGTGCTTTGTGGGTAAGACGGGCCAATTTTTGGCTTTACAGTAGTGCCTTTGGTCTCTGGCAGGGATTCATCTGCCCAATAAATAATATAAACTTCATATATAAATCATAGTACAGTATGTTAATGCTATCTGCAACAAACATCACTATTAAAAAAAAAAAGTCACAGGAACCAAACTTTATTTAAAAAAATAAAATGAAACAAAACATTAATTTAGGAACCTTGCTCCAAAAATCCCACAGTACCTGAGTGATTGTAACGCTGAGCAGCATTGCTATCCATCAGCTGAGCGATGCGTTCCTTCTCCTGCAGCAGAGTCTCTTTGAGGCTGCTCTCTCTGTGTCCACGAGGGTTTAAAGCCTCTATGAGTTGCTCCACCTCCTCAGGCATGCTGTAGAAGTACCATTGATTGGGCCGGTTGACTGGGGGTGAGGTGCTCTGGACCAGCACCAGCTCCTCACTGGTGGCATCTGTCTTAACAGCGCTCTCAGCTGAGGAATGCTCTTCCATTTTGGCTTCGGGAGTAGGGCGGGGCTCTAGCATGTCTTCTGTTAGGCCAAAGAAGTCATCCTCAACAAACAGTGCCCCAGCAGAAGGGAAAATCCAGTAGCGACGATAAAAGCGGTCTCGCCCAAGAGGTAGGATGTAGGTGCAGGCCATAGCCCTCTGGATGCGCTCCAGGAGTTCCTTCTCTTTGAGCTGCTGTTGGTGTAACTCCTCTGGGCTCAGACTGTCTTTCATTTCAACCTCACCAACTTGTTTCTGATTTGGGCTGCCATTTGTTTTTGTTACTGGAAAATTAAAAAGAATATAGAAATACTATTAATATATGCTACAGAATTTAAAAAAGAATTGTGAATTTCTTTAGATTTCACATTTAACAGACCACTTGAATTTTTTTTAAATTAAATATTTTAGCTAATTTGGCCTAAAAAACAAATCTTTTTTTCCTTTTTCAATTAACTGATATATTGATCAAAATAAGACCAAGACTGTGTCTTATGAAAGTAAACTAATGTGATATGCTGCTGCTAATTTTAAGAGCTGGTACCTTTTTTGGATTTTGCTGGTTGCTCCTCCTCATCCTCTGTGTGTTGTTCAGCGTGACCGTCCTGACTCTCTGTACTGGTGTCCATCTCTTCTCTACAACCAACAAACAAAGTTTAAATCAAGCATGTGGACTGGAATGTAAGCAGTGTCTCAAAACCCAGGGATTAAGAATGGATTATTGTTTTATTATTCAGCTTACCCTGCCACATGGCCACCATTTTTTGCTTCCTCTTTGAGTTTTTCATGTTTTTCTTTCAATTTCTGCTCCTGTTCCCTCAGCTTCTCCTCCTTTCTTTTTCGAACCCTGGAATATGGAGATGCAACTTAATTTCTAAGCATAAAAATCGTTCGTGCTGATAGGTAGATACAGGTCTATGTAACGCTGTACCTCTCTGCAGCTTCCTCTCGCTCTCTGCGATGCTGTTCAGCTTTAAGTTCTCGCAGTTCCTGTTTGGCAGATCTCTGCTCGTCAGCATTGTCTTCTATAAAGTCTCTTGTGGAAACCAAAGTCAACAGCTTCCCACACAGGCAATGGAGGATCTTTAGTTTCTCTCCTGAACAGACATTTTTAACAAAATTATACATGGTGCAAAAATCAGAATATGGTGACCTATTTTTTTTAATTCATTTTACATCATACTGGTTATATTTTTGTTCAGGTTCAATTTAGATTTTAAATCCTAGACTGTCAGACTTTTGGACCTCAATGTATGTTATGAAAAAACAAACATCTAATTTTATAAAAAAAATTCAAACAGAAAGGATGAAAATAAAAAAATAAAAAAAACACTCACCAGGCAGCAGGTCATAGACAGCAGTGCAGGAGAGCTTTTTGAGCAGGCACTGGTTGGACAAGCGCAGTTCCACACAGGGGTCATCTGTGGAGCCAAACCCACCCTGTTTCTGGTAGCGGAACTTTGCACTGGTTGAGCTGCAGTCTGCCCCCGAGGCCAGGATGTGCAGCCTCAGAATCTCTGAGAGCGTACAGCTGTCCAGATCCAACTGCTTCAGACTACAGCCTGTGCAGAGAAACAGAAGAAACAAAGTTTCACTGGATGTTTGAATTCACTGCAAGTATAAATTATAACTGTCAGTACAAACATTGCACATTGTCTGACCTTGGTGCAGCTGTGGCCAGGCAGCAGCAAGAGATGCCACAGCACTGATGGCAGACTGTGTGGGGTCAGCATCATCCTCCAGAGCTTCACTCAGGTCTGAAAATGAGAAAAGTCAAAAACATTTGGCTCACCAAAATACTGAAGGTAACTAACAAAACACTTGAACCTTTCTAGTAGTGATAAACCAATATCAACGAACTAATTAGCTGTAATTTGGCACATACGGTGCTCATACTGGACTAACCGAATTCTGGAACTTTCTCTGTAATTTGAGCTCTAATCCCCCCCCCAAATATTAAGTATACAGTGGACTTTAATTTCCACCCTGAAATCAGAAGTATATCTGTCTATTAGACTTCATTTTATGAAATACATTTTTCACAATGTAGCTTGTGTAGTCGAAGTTGTAATTAAGTTGTAACCACTCTGACCTTTGGTGTCTGTTTCTGCTACTTGGTCTTTAGCCACTTCCTCCTGTTCCTCTGCCAGAGCCTGGAATATGGCCGAAAGAAAGAAGAAGAGCAATTCACAGAGCGGACCCTCAGGATCACAGCCCACTATGGCCTCCTCCAGAACCTCTGTAAACAGAAACAACCCTCATAAGGAACATTCAAAACTTATTGTTAAAATACATTGTAAAATAAAATTTGTAATTTTTAAGCAAGAATAATATTAGGACGCTTGGGCAAGATTTATCAGTGAGCAGCTGGTATGCATCTTACCAAGTGTTACACCATCAGGGAATTCATCATTTAGATCAAACAGTTCTCCAAATGCATGCAGAAACTCTAGAACCATCAGAGCATCTCCAAAAAGCTCTGAAGGAAGACGTGTCTTCACTGCGAGTGGTTTTGGCAGCTCCTGAAGACAGACAAATTGAAAAACAGTGTTTAGTCTGCTGCTTATGTATACGCCAACACAAAGGCCGTTTACACCAGGTATTAAGATGCGTTTTGGTCGATCGGATCACAAGTAGATGAGACAGACACATACCCATTTACGTCTGGTGTTTTAATCCACTTCTTTTGTCCAATTTCAACGACTTCTGTCTTGAATTCTTAGAGGGGAGGATTTAGGGGAGGGGAGTTTTTTTCAGATTTTTCGATCTAATAAAGCTTATGCAGAATGCTGTGAGTGTGTGTTAAAAATCAGGAATGGTCAGAGAACATTGTGCTTGGTACGTTTTTCGTCTTCAAACCAAACTTAAGACAAAGTTTAAATCCTGTCTGGCTAGTGTGGTTTTTATAATGTTTACACATTAAGTCAATAGGCGGAGAGTAGGCAGGCTTTTGTAGCTGTTCAAACACATTCGACCACATCAGCATTTACACTACAAAAGCAACCTGGTCGAATGCATTTTTGACTACCTTTGGAAGTGTTCGAAAGTGGACAAGTTCAAAACATTCTAGACCCCATTTACACCTGTATTTAGCGCCGTCCACTTGTGATTCAGCCGATCAAAAAGCATCTTAAAAGGGGCATAAAAAAAAAAAGAAAAGTGGATCAGAATGAGCACAAAAACACTCCAATCAGCGGTAAGGGTCGTATATACTCACGACAGGGAAGCAGAGAAAGCTCAGTGCACACGACTATAGAAAGAGATGCGTCATAGAAAAGACAAAAAAAGTGGAAAAGGCCAGGGGAATAGAACTTAAAAAGGGTTGTGATCAGGCAAGAGGTAGGATGTGTGTTAATATCAGAGAAGCTTTCCAGTGCAGGAGAGACCTGAGCAGGAAGGCCTGAAAACAGATGTTGAGGTTGCTTTATTTCTTCTTGATATGCGAGTAACGTTGGTTATACTGTGTTACACAGAACTAAGATAAGCTGTATTTTGCTTGAATATACTTGTGTCATCTTCACTTGTTTGTTCATTTGCATAATATTATTATTATTAATTATTATTATTATTATTATTATTAATATTAATAATATATATATATATATATATATATATATATATATATATATATATATATATATATATATAAAAAACAAAACAAATAAATGCTCAAACATCCATTTTGTACTGTTGAAAAAACTAACAGATGCTGATAAGCTAGCTGGTATGAGCTGGTTTATGCTGGTCCCATGCTGGTTCAGACCAGGACCAGCATAAACCAGCATAAACCAGCTCAAACCAGCTTCAAAACCTACTTTACCAGCATCTGCTGTTTTTTTTTTTTTTTCAACAGGGTAACAGATGTGCTTGTTTATTTTAGCTATTCCGTCAGTGAAACAACACACTACAGCCTGCAAAACTATGAAATAAATATCTGTAAATAATGGTAACCTAAATAATAAAGTGCAATATTATTAAAAATTTATTTCCACACAAAGATGCGTGATATAGCCAAAGTCCTGCCCACTATTATAGTCTTTGATATAGCCTACCGCTCTGCGCTTTGAGAGAGATAGGGACACGTTCAGGAAAGAGACCATTTGTCTTTAATAATATCTTCATGTTTTCTCCTGATGTTACAAGCAACTGACACTTGTTGTAAGAGCAAGGTCTGAAGAGCAAGCTTTATCCTCCGCAGGGGCAAGACATTCAAGCTATGTTTGATTTTGCTCTGCCAGAGAAAACGAAACTAAAAATCACCAGTGTGTGTGAAACGCGCTATACAAATAAACTTGACGCGCCTTATGAAGTCTAATAACAAGCGCAAACTGTGTTAAAGAAATTGACGAGCAAGCAAAAAGGTTTCTGTCCTACGGTGTTTTTTGTACTTAGGCCTACCACAGTAAATGCGAATAGCCTATACTAGGCCTAAATGCAAACAAAAGAGTGAAGATTTGGGAAAAACAGATCAGCCCTATCAGTGGGTACCAAATATACCCGGATTCTCGGTACAACAGAAATGCTGGTATCGTCACATTTTCAAAATTTCAGTACCGACTTGTACCGGTACTTCGGTAACTTTTGACAACACTAATTATAAGCCTGGAACATCTGCCCATTTCAACCATTGGCTCCCAAAGTGTGTCCGAAAAGTGAGATAACATACTCCTATTTTTCTTTTGGTTCCCCTTTTAGTGATTGCTGTAACTCCTTAATCTTGTCACATTTGTAATTAGTTACTTGGACTTGAATCGTGTTATGTAGGGAGCTGTTCATGAAAACTGTGTTTGTTTTTTGAGATGAAAGGGACTTTGCCATCGAAGGAGTAGGGGAGCTAAATAAATATTAGACATTCAACCTGAATTATCACAAATTGCTTTCACTTATTGATGACATCATACCCTCGGGTGGCAGGCACAGCAGATAATCCTTGCCTTTGCATAACAAGTATGTGAATGTGGGGGCAGAGGCACCAAGTTAGGGGTGTGATCCTTTTGGGTTGGGCCATGTTTGTGATTTCAAATATCAACAGCTTGTTTGTTAAGTTTTTACACCATGTTAGCATCATGGCTATTTACATGGCAAACACAAAGGTCAATATCCATAAAATTAACATTAACATTAACATTTCAACTTAACATAAGATAGAAAATCTCAAATACATTCAGGTGATACATTTTGAAATATTCCATGCAAGCATGTTTCTGAATCAATTATCAACAGCATTTACCAGAAATCGCTTACTGCGCCTTTAATACCAGGTGTAAACAGCGCCAGAGATGTCTCAGGGAGAATGCTTACCTTAAGGTCATCACACTCCATGTCCTCTCGAGGTTTGCTCCATATCTTCAGTCGTTCTGCATATTTTTTCTTTTCCTCCTTTAGCTTCTCTCTTTCCTAAATCACATAAAGATATGATTATGGAATTTGATTTACAGTAAACAAATTATAAAAAGTGTAACAGATGCAGTAATTTACAGCATACAACAAAAGATAAACATTTATAAGATATGTAGGATCAAAAAGCAGGCATGTTGGGGAGGGGGAAAGATATACTTATATAATAATAAAAAATAAAAAACTTCCAACTCACCCTCTCTTTCTCGACCTTCATTCGTTCCTTCGCCTCTTTCCGTCTTTGTTTCTCCTCTTCTACTATCCTCTTCATCTCTTCTCTCTTTTTCTCCTTGTCCTCTCTTTCTTTCTTTTTGGCCTCTATTAGATCTTCTCTTTCTTTCTTGAATTTTTCTTGACAATGCAAGCCAAAAAAGAAACCAATTTAAGAAGGTGCATTATGTAACCTCATGACTACTAGATTACATTTTTTTTTTTAGTGTGTAACATGCATTTTGCATTTCAAACTCACCGATGGACATCATTTCTTCTTTCTGCTGCATCAATTTTAACTTCTCCTCAACATAATTCATCTAAAATTGGAAAACAAATCCTCTTCAGAGAAACAGTATTTAAAGATGCATATGTTCTGAATTTTTTTTTTTTCCTTAATGGCATATCATCCTTGTAATAGCCTGAATCAAAATGGCCAAGTTGCAAACATTACATAACATCTAATTCTAAACAGACATGTAAGCCTACAATTGCACAGACCTCTGTTGGAGAGGCATCATTTGGACGGCGACCTTTGCCCTTCCCTGGTGGACTGAAGGCAAACACTGGGGGCTCATCCGGGAAGAAGTAGGTGAAATCGTGTTCAGCTAACTTATATTTTACAACTGTAGATGGCTGGTAAGAATAACAGTATCCAGAGAGGGAAAAAAGACAACATTAAAAATTGAAATAATTACAATTGGGCAAAATGGTCAACTGCAGTCCCAAAAAAAAACAAAAAAAAAAACAAACTACATTTTGATTTTACCTTCAGTCTAATGGTCCCATTCATTGGTTCACAGTGCTGTTTAAGAAGAAGCTTCAATCTGTCTCGACTAAAAATGTTCTTCTTCCGACTATAGGATGGAACAGCAGAGAAAAAATTAGAAATTCTCTTTTTTCAATGACTTTACAATACAAGTAACAAGCAAGAGAAACAGACAGCTAAGAGTTTATTCATGAATTTATCTCTAGTAAAAAAAAAAAAAAAAAAAAAAAGAACGTGTAACTCACTTAATCTGAGCAGGTTTTACTACTAATGGTTCACAACCCTCTGGGCTGACAGGTTGAACTCTGTATTTAAATGAAGATGGACTGGTGGCTTTCTTCTTTTTGCTTTAGACAAAGCATAAAACATTTTATTTGAAACATTTATTTTAAAATACAATTTAATTGAAAATGAGTTCAAGGATACACATATGAAGCATTTAATAGAAAGGCAGTTCTGAACACTGACCCACTAGATGGTGTTTTGGGAGAAGTGACCGTGGGCTCCTCATCACTGTCGCTGATCACAATTGAATCACCCTCTATGCGATGTTTGACATGGCCATTGACTGTGCCATTGGAATGGGGAGGTGTGACCTCTAATATTTTGCAGGGTTGCCTGCTGAACATGGAAACATTATAATAAAACAAATCTGCATGCAAATTTTCCAAATGGAAAAGTGTGAACTATTAACTTTGTGATCTGAAAAAGAATAACTAGAATGGAAAAGGACTAAATGTTTGCCTTAGCCTGAGAACCAGAATTGTATCTCAAAATGCTAATACAAAAAGTAAAGAGTTAATCAACTTTAAAGAGTAGTTCATAAAAAAAATGTGGAAAAAAAGGCCCTATCTCACCCAAAATAGCCATTTATATATTTCTTTCTTTCTTTCTGACAATGTAAATATTGTAGTTATCTTAAATGTAGAAAACATCACTACTTGCAGGGCAATATATAGCTGATCTTTAAGATCACTTTCAATATAGATAAACTCCACCAATACAGGATCAAGTAGGCTATTTGGGTGTGATCTATTTGACTTTCTAGATGAGACAGCAAGTCTCAGCCAGACACAGACAGCAGTCTTCCTACTTATCTTCCAAAAAAAAAAAAAAATCCCCCTCCACCCCCTGTCTACCAGTGGGGCTCCATTCTGCCTCACGTCTGGCTGTCTCTGCAAGCTCTGATGTTGTCTAGGGAAACTCCTTGCACCAGTTCAGCCAATCGGAAGGATTCTCTTAGCTCCACCCATTCACTTAATGTTATCTCCAAATAGCAAGGTCAGCTCATGATGGCTGACTCTGATCCTCTCCTAAAAGGACAGCGCTCCAATACACTTTCCTTTAACAGGCGAGTTTCCTTCAGGGTCAGGCTTACAGTGCAGTCTATGTTATTATCTCTGGACTCATAATTGTGCAGGGTTGGCATACTTCTTTTCCAAGACTGGATAATGTACTGCATATAGAGCTGGCAATGAATTTCAGAGGTCCAAATAAGCTTTGTTTAGAAGAGGCAGGCAAGGGTGGAGACATATTGATCAACATCTGGGTGCTTCTCTTCTGTTAAGCTATGGTCTGTTCTAAACAGTACTTTATAGAGGCCTATTGTTCATCACCATTCACATACTTTCCCTTCGACAATTGTGGCTCATCTGCATAATGGTTGTTTTCCTCCAGGAAAAACAAAACATTAAAATCAATTGTTGTCCTAAAATTATTGTGCAATTCAAAAGACAGATTTAACCATTATCAAAAATGATTAAATAGACTAGGGGTGGGAATCTCTAGGCACCTCAGGATTCGATTCGATTCCGATTTAATAAGTGCCGATGCGATGATGCATTTTTTTTTTATACTAGATTTATTTTTTTCCCCTAACTGTGACAACTAGAAGTGGGATTCTTCAGGCACCCACAATCTGATCAGATTCGAGTCCAAAACAATTATTGATCTAAAATTTCTTCTTATTAACTAGTTTATTGACTTTAGATCTAAAATGTATTTGTACTTTATGTCCATGTGTGAGTAGAATTGGAAGCAAGCAGAATATGGCCGTTTCTTGAGCACACACAGTGCCATATCGCGCACCTGCGTTTAAAAGCGAATAGATTCAGAATCGTTGAAGAGAAAATCGTTTTTTTTTCTCCCACCCCTAAAATGGACAGTTCTGAATCTAAAATCAGATTGAATGGGCTTTGTAAAACACTATTTCCAACTGCCATGTGCATCCAGTTAGTAAGGTCAGAAAATGCGTTCTGATGACGGAAGTGACGTCTAGCACTCATTGAAGCAAAGCATGAGAGATCACTTCCATCATCAGAACGCATTTTCAGACCTTACCAACAGGATGCACATGGCAGTTGGACATAGTGCCGTTTTAGAGGTGTAAAAAAAAAAAAATTGATAGAACCGATTTTCATTTCTTAGGACATCAATGTGTCGTCACGAGCCGCAGGGTTTAATTTGGATTTGTCTGTTCATGTTTTTTTTACTCATAGATTGTGTTCCCAATGACATGCATTATACGACTGACAGCCTGCAATGGTTAAAAATCATCATATGTGTTCTACTGAAGAAACAAAGTCAGCTAAATCTTGAATGCCCTGGGGGTAAGCAGATAAACATCAAATTTTCATTTTTGGGTGAACTATCCCTTTAACAGATCTGAACTCTTCTGACAAACCCTTCACTAAATGAACTAAATGAATCAACATCTTACTCACTGAACAGCAATATATCATTATTTCCAATGATATTGAGCTCAAAATGGAGCAAGTTTTGTACCTAAGGGGCTGTTTACACAACACCGTTTTCAACTAAACAGGGAAAACTTTTTTTGCCCTTCATTTACACAACAATGGCGTTTTGGTGGCCTGAAAACGCAAACTTTTGAAAACAGGTTTCAAAGTGCACGTTTTTGAAAAGGATACCATTGTCATCTCCGTGTAAACTGCAAAATGTGAATTTGTGAAAACTGTAAAAACAAGGTGGATAGGCATGCGCATTTGTCGCGAGTGCTCTGTAAAAGAATGCGTATGCGCAGGTGCATAGTCTTACTTTACAAAGTGATATCGCCAACTTGTCTGGCATGCATAATACAGCGTTTTTAGTCATTTTCGCGGGTCCGTGAAATAGTTTTGATAACGTTTTCATCTGTACAAAAGAAAAAACGTTTCTGTTTTTAGTACATCGTTGTCGTGTAAACATACCCTAAGGGGCCGTTCACACAGAACGCGTCTTTGCGTCTAAAATCGCGAAACATATTGCGTCACATAGAAAGAGAGAGTCTCGAGACCTGCCTTTGAGACTTGATGCAGGAAAACTGCAGAATTTACAGATACAAGTTTTGACATGGAAAAAAAGAAAGTAAGATAATAATCAGCGCCTCCTCCGCCATGTTGCCATTATATAAAACAGTTGTCATGCCAACTCGCAACGCTTGCCCCGCCTCCAAGTTCTTCTGATTGGTCCACTGTTTTGGAACTGACATTGATGAGCTGCACTGCGTGTAAAAGTTCTTTTAACTTGACACGGTGTCTTAAAAACGCGGCGCTCGTGTGAGGCGAGCAAAAGACGAGATACGCGAGCGTAACGGTCATGCACGTCCGTCAAGTGCGGGTTTACATAGAAAAACAATGGGAAAGTAGTGCATTGGAATAGAAAAACGCATTCTGTGTGAACAGCCCCTAAGGAATGCAAAATCGAAATCAATATCATATCTAACTGGGTTGCGTTTCCCAAAAGCATCGTAAGCCTTAAGCTGATTGTAGAACGATTTCCACCAAAACAGAAACACTACAGCGTGTGATTCATGTTGAGTTATAAATGACAACATCTTACCAGGTACCAGAGCGACTGACAACATCTACTATCTCTCCGGGAAAGAAGCGCTCTTTGACATAGGCATAGACATCATCACATATCTCATGCAGGCGTGAGCGGTGCGTAAGTGCTGTCAGGTGCAGGAGGGGGATGATCAGTGCATTGGGAAAGTTCTGAAGATTAAGTCTGGCTTTCCTCTCGCTGTCCAGAGCCTCCTGGTAGGTCAGGCCAGGCTTCCCTGTCACCGCACAGCTCCAGACCAGACTGTTACACAGAATGGTCCTTTCAAAGAATTCACTGTTAAAACAAAACCACAATATGTAATGTTATTAACTAGCCTGACACCTTTACTGTTTACACAGATATAAACATACGGCTCACAACTGACTAATCAACCTTGACAAAAAGTTCATGTTTTGGGCAAAACAGAGTCAAGATTTCACCCAAAATCGACTTGTTGACCATCACATCATCTAAAAAGTTTTTAATATAAAACGTTATTCATGATTAAACCTGTCATTAGTAATAACTGTTGTCATCAAAATGAGGTAATAATATAAGCACAATAACACACATTTAATACACACACACACACACACACACACTAAACTTATAATTTATGACTTCCCATCATCAGCAACTATTTTATCTCTTCTAAAATACACATTAATTTTTACTCACTACAAGTTTATTTACTTGAAATTGGCACAATGCAAGTATTTTGGCTTATTTATGAACAGTTAATCATAACTTACTGATGGTTATTTACAGCCGCAAAAGCTTGAATATACCATTTATATAGACCACTTATATTTCAAAATATAAATACAATGGCATAAATAAGTAATAATAAATAAACTAAAAATAGTGTGAGTGTATCAAGTTATTGGACAGCAATATCTTGCCTTAGGATTTGTCTCAAAGTAGTTAGTAGTTGTAACTCAGTAAAACAGACCTAATGATAGTTGATATTAAATGATAATCTGCATCCTACTTCCTACATCAGCCCCACCTGACCACAGACCAAGACGAATGACAACTTTCCGAAAGCTGATGACAGATGACATATTTGCCTTCAAGACCAAGACCTAAGGACACCATCTTAGACCAGTCCAAATAGTTGGCAACTAAGTACTACCTGGTCATCATAATCTTTCCCATTCCCCCAGGCCTGATAACAAGTGACATCAACATAATAATGGGAAAAGGAGTAAAACTCCTGCCTCTAATGGCCAAATCCACCAACAATAGCAGCGACCACGTTTCAAGCAACAACATCCTGTGTGGATGAGATCTGCTCCATCCCCGCTAAAGACCCCAAAAACACCCGACCAGGGGCTTCCCGGGGACATCCCACTCGCGATATGACACTACGTAAGCCCTTAAAACAAACCGACAGACAGTTTTAATAACGATTTCCCTCAGGCTGGTCTTTATATCGTGGTTTAGTTGGCTAAACTAAGCTAACTAACTAGCAGCCAACTCTGTTAGCGAAGGCCTCCAACTGACACCTGCCGGGTATACTACTATGAAGAGGGAAAAACCTGAACTCTTATAAATACAAGGTTATTTCACATCAGGGGTGGTGGGTTATAAGTAAAGCTGGTTTAAATGAGCAAACTAAGATGAAATGTAGGTTGCTAGTTGTTTTAATTATGAAAAATAAAACTTTAAAGCGGGCTGTCACTTCTGTTGTTAGTTTCTTGTGCTTCTGTTGTTGGCTGGCGTCAAAGGGGAAGTTGATACAATGCACAAATAGGAATAAAATAAAAATCGCTTACTCATAGGTTCTGAAGATTTCATGTGTGACTTTACAGAGGAAGACTTCTTCATCAGGTCTGAGATCCGCGGGCGGTTTCTGCCTCACGAACGGCTTTTTGTGGAGAAGCGGCATCTTTTCTTTCTCTTTATCTTTCTCGGGGACTTTCAAAAACAACACACACACAAAACGACAATTAGAAAGTGAAATGATGTCAAATTAATGAAAATCCATTAAAAGTCAGACTGTGAAATTTGTCGAAACCGGTTGAAACAAAACCGTTAGGATTTAAAATGTTAAAAAAATAACGATATCTTCAGTCTTTGTTAATGACACGCGCTTCCCGGGTGACGTTCAAAATCCAGCCCACATGTTTCGCCGTTTTATTCAAACCGAATATAAAGCACACGCTTGGTTCCTATATATCAAAGGAGTCCGATACATAGACGACTAAAGATGATATTTACCAAATCTATGATGTAAAAAAGATAATCGGCTCCGGAAGGAAAAGAAAAACACAAGAGTATCAGGGTATGTCCCACTTCTCCGAGCGGGGATATTAAGCGTGTTGACGACAAGTTTTGATCCGCTCTAGTTCACTTACCCACCGGGTAGCGCTCGGGGTGGAACTTCCACGACAATTCTGTCATCGCATTGGGCGGTTTGGGCGCCAATCACGCATTCGCAGCCAATAGTAGGAGGCACAAGTGGAAATAGTGTTTTTTCTTTTTTCCACCACAGAAGCTTCTTGTACATTGAATGACAATTTTAGGTTCGTATATATTTGAATAGGCGTTGATGCGACTTGAAGACAGCTATCCTGTGGCTGGAAATAAACACAGATAATTGTAACACCATCTTTGTGAAAAATTTCCCAACCAAAAAGTCTAGTTTCCCATGATTTGAAGCAGGTTTTGTGAACAAATGTACAATCATCACAATCATAAAAGGTACTAAGTTTATTTCTTCATACCCCATGAAATGAAAATCGAAGTCTATGTCTATATTATAGTATACATTTAAGAGTTGACAAAATAACTTTTACAGATATAGACATTCAAAATGTCTCTTTATATGTGTGTGTGTGTATGTATGTATGTATGTGTGTGTGTTTGTATGTATGTGTACACGTATATACACACACACACATCCCCTACTTCCTGTTTCAACAGAAAGAGTGGGACACAGAAATGCATAAGAAAAAACAAAACCAAACCAAGGGAGAGGGCACTTAGAGGAAAACATAATAATAAGAAGACGACGACGAAGAAGAAGAAATGCTTTAAAATGCAGCAATGCAAACATAACATGACATAGATTCTCTGACATGCATTGCTAGTTCCAAACTTCCAATACATAGACAGTTTTAAGTACAACTCTATAATTCAACTCAACTCAAAAAGTTAACCTAAATCAGGATGTTGTATGGTAAATTAAATTTATTTCAATCGTTTGTCCTGTTAAAAGCCTCACTGAGGCTAATCATATTCATTGTTGTACTGTATCAGAAGACTCCAGAGCTTTCTCTTCTAAGGGTCAAAGTACTCTATATAGATGGATTTGCTTGAAGGAATCTGGATCTGTGTCATTTTTTTGATAAACTGTGTAATCAATTTGTACTTCCTCTATCCATTGGCTGAGTGCTAATGTCTCTAGGAACTAAGAAAGAAAAAAAAAACATTAGAATTGTTTCATGAAATCTTGATGAAAGACTGATGTATTGCATTATACTGCCAATCACAATTAGGACATAAATACAGTAATATCAAAGACAGAGAAAAGCTTCTTACAACAGCATCCTGAAGTAAAGTTAGGGCTTCTTGAATGCTGGGTACAGTTACCAGCAGAGCACCTTTCTTTCGGAAATTTTGATTAATGAATAGCCAAGCTCTGAAAAAGAAAAAATGGGTCATTTTAGTGTAAACCTTATTTAAGACACAATTACTATAATATATATAATTATTATGCAAGTCGATATTCTGATTATATCGTTTTTCCAAGTACATTTTACCAATTCCAATTCCATTAATTTTGTATATCATCATTTATTATTGTTAACAGGTATTATTGTTAACAGTGCAAAGGCCACACCTTAATTTTGCAATTTCTATAGTATTGCAAAATATATAATATTTCTATCGACTTGCATGATTATGCACGTACTATATATCATTTGTTTATTAAAAAGAAAAATATTTATTTATGCATTATTCAAATAAGATCTTTGCATGTTCTTAAGTGCAATCACAGTTTGGCACTTACTGCATTTGATCACTTGGTTCCATGAAGAATTCAAAAACATTGTTCATGATCAGAACGTCTGTGTTTTGAACTAAGGCCGCCTGAGAGCGGATATCTGCATGAATCACCTATGCAGGGCACATTGAACATATCTGTAAATATGGTATCCAGACCATACAAGAAAAACAAAATGATGATAAATTGCCTGAATTCTGTCACTGAAGCCATATTTCTCTACAGCCATTGTTTGAAGCTTGACAAACTCTGAACTTATTTCAACCCCGACAAGCTGAGATGCCGCACTGTAAAGATATCCCTGAGAAGAGAAATAAATAAGAGGGAATAATATAGATGCATCATCAGACCATGTTTTAAAAAGAAACATAAAAGATGTAGCCTAGTGGCTACAGATCTGTGTTGGTACATAAAAGGTTGCAGGTTTAAACCAAGTAGGGCAAGGCACTTAACCCTGGTTGCCCCAGGGCAATTGTTTCCATCTTAAGTACACAATAAACATCAGCTAATTCATGAGTTTATGTGTGCTTAGTTAAACAAACCATTATCAGCAATTTACCCCAAACAGCACAGCTCCTAGTCTAGATCCCACATCCACCACCAGTTTTCCAGTGAGGTCTGGAAGGACATTGTGGAACAGGAACTGGAGCTCCGGGATTGAGAATGAATGCGAGATGAACTCTGTGAAAAATTATTAATTGCATATTATGATGTTGCTTTTTTATTGCACGAGTTTATGTACATACATAGCTAGTGTCCATGCAAACACTTGCCCAATGGTGCTGTTCTATGCGATCCACAGTTGAGGCAGTAGTTGCGACTTATTTTTCCCTCCTCACACAATGAATCTACAGTTTCCTCATCATATAAGAATGCATCTACATGCACAGTGGGATGATGTTTCTGTTGAGTCTAAAAGTTTAAATATTCTTTAGGATCTACAATACTGAAGTATGCTTTAGATCTAGTACAATATGAAAAATCTAATACACAAACCTTCTGAATAGCCATAGTCTCTGAGGGAGCCATAGCCTCAAGTGGAAGGCAAGCCCTTAGGTCCTCTGCAATACTTTGAAGAATAACACTTTGGTTATCCACCAGGAAATCATCCAGATCATCTAAAAATGTAGATGAAAAAGTCACTTAAGGCAGAAACCACAGGATAATTAGGGTAAACATTTTAACTAATAGATAACACCATATACTTCCCCAGCTGATTACTTAAAGGTGCCATAGAACGCTTTTTCACAAGATGTAATATAAGTCTAAGATGTCCCTTGAATGTGTCTGTGAAGTTTCAGCTTAAAATACCCCATAGATTTTTTTTATTCAGTTTTTTAACTGCCTATTTTGGGGCATAATTATAAATGCACCGATTCAGTGCGCGTCCCCTTTAAATGTTCACGCTCCCCACTCCCAAGCTCAAGACTCTATAATACATTGAATAAACAAAGTTCACACAGCTAATATAACCCTCAAAATGGATCTTTACAAAGTGTTCGTCATGCAGCATATCAGATCATGTAAGTATGGTATTTATTTGGATGTTTATTTGATTCTGAATGAGTTTGAGGCTGTGCTCCGTGGCTAAAGCTAACATTACACACTGTTGGAGAGATTTATAAAGAATGATGTTGTGTTTATGAATTATACAGACTGCAAGTGTTTAATAATGAAAATAATGACGGCTCTTGTCTCAGTGAATACAGTAAGAAACAATGGTAACTTTAACCACATTTAACAGTACATTAGCAACATGCTAATGAAACATTTTGAAAGACAGTTTACAAATATCACTAAAAAAAATCTTGTGTAATCATGGATCATGTCAGTTATTATTGCTCCATCTGCCATTTTTCGCTATTGTCCTTGCTTGCTTACCTAGTCTGGTGATTCAGCTGTGCACAGATCCAGACGTTAATACTGGCTTGTCTAATGCCTTGAACATGGGCTGGCATATGCAAAATTTGGGGATGTACATATTAATGATCTCGACTGCTGCATAACAGTCAGTGTTGTGTTGAGATTCACCTGTTCTTCAGAGGTCTTTTGCACAAATCCAATTTACATAAGAAGGAGGAAATAATGGTGTTTGAGACTTACTGTATGTCATTTCCATGTACAGAACTCTAATTATTTAACTACGCCGAGGTAAATTCAATTTTCAGTTCTAGGGCACCTTTAAGTTACATTAACAATTGCAAAATTGTTTATGTAAGTAAATAATGTTATGTTTAAATATGCATATGAGCCATTTCTAATTAAATATTCACAAATTTGTGCAAATTTCCAGAACAGACATCTAAACATTACATAAAACCAGAAACACTGGTTTCATTTTGTTGACATTTTGTTGTATTTAGGAATAAAATGTTATAGAAATCAGGCGAATTATATATTAACCCCCCTATAAAAACTTTTCAGAATAGATAGGAATAAACCTGGAAAGTTTGGTGTATGCAAGTGCAATACTTGCGTGGAGACCCAGTGCATGAGAAAATACTCATTTTGAGAAAAGAATACATAAAGATATGTATTGTTAAAAATTAAAAATGGGTATCTGCATTGTAATTACAGCGGCAAATACAAATAAACACGTAAATGTGTATTTTGGCTGTTTTCTTCTTCCCACTAGTCTGATCGAAGACAAGTTATGGAAGCAAAATAGCCCAAAATCTCAAACTTGACAAGTACATGAAAAAACAATGATTTGCCTTAAGTGTTTTGATTTCATTCTAATAAGAACACATGCTTACATCTTGCACATAATCTAATATTTAGCTAACAAGACAATAACAAAAGTTTCTGATTTTCACCTGACGTTTTCAACCATTCTAGCAGCTTTGGAAGATGTTGTCTCTCCGTCTTTGACAACACCTGTAGAATTTCATTCTTCGCGTCGTTAAAATTCATTTATTCAAGCTCTTGATACTTATCTTACGCCAAACACAATCTAGGTTGCAGTTTATGGTTGTAAGTATACTATGTGAGCAACACATGGGTAGTATCAATGGGAAGAGCGTGATCATATTTTAAGGTAGAACTGTACACTTGTTTGGGTATCAACCTGATAAAATACTCCATATGGTAAAAATAGACATTTATGTTTGTAAGTTCAATCGGCTTATTTAGATTTGAATGATTTCTAATGGTAAAAATTTAACTTTTTTTTTTTTTTTTAAGTTGGAATCAATTTTATCTACTGCTGTTCCACCTTAAACAAACTTCCATAATTTTACCTCATGACCAACATCTCTAAAATAAAGAATGTATATAAAAAAAACTTATATTTTTATTAATTTATATAGAGAGGTATATTTATATTGTACGCAAGTTAAATGAACAGTGAATGAAAACGAATCTAAACTATAAATAATATGTTTTATAAAAAATAAAAAATCGAACTTTTATTTTAAACGGAAGTAAAGTTACGTCACGGGAAGTTGGGGGTTAGATGACGTTTGTAGTCGCTTTCTACTCATCGAAAAACAGCTGCTACGAGTTTAGGTAAGTAATATTTAATCGAAACCTATCTCTTTATCGTAATATATCGGCTATCGAACATTTTAAATTGACATCGATTCGACTCAAACATGAATTAAATCCTGTATTTAAGTAAATCGACAACGGTTGAGCGGGTTACAACGGCTGTCTGGCCTCTTTTCAGGATAGAGCTTTAACTGGGTCGAACTTTCAAATATATGATCTAAAACTATGATGATTTCATAATAGTTTAAATACTCATGTGTGTGCTAACATTTGTGTTTTGATGTAGTTACGATACATGGCTAAAAATGTTTCAGATTCGTCCAAATCGTACAGTCCATACTCCATAGCTGGTAATAACATAACAGCTCATCCGCGATGTTTTTGTTTAACATTTTCTGGTTTGTGTTTGCTTAGAAAGGTTGAAAACGTCTTTGCGCTGGTTCCACTGAAGTCTTGAGGTTCAGAGTGAGCGGTGACAGGAGGGTTGTTTTGGGGGAAACCCCACCACATTGGAAAGGCTCAATCACATAACAAGTTAGGAAATATACATTAGACCAATCACAGTTTTAATGTCATCACTCAAGTCTTACTCAGTGCCTTTGTGACTGGAAGCTGGTCATCTGTAAAATCTTTCTTTTTTTATCTTGGCTGGCTGATGTAACCACCCCTGCTGCAGGTTGACAGCTCTTTAACCGCAAAAATGGTTTTAGCTGATCTGGGGAGGAAAATAACCTCAGCTTTGAGGTCTCTCAGCAATGCCACCATCATCAACGAGGAGGTACAGTGAAAATAATGCAGTTTGGGCTTGTTAAGCATTGTGGTCCATCATAAAACGTTAACATGTTTACAATCTTCCTTAGGTGTTAAATGCTATGCTCAAGGAGGTCTGTGCTGCCCTGCTGGAGGCTGATGTGAATATCAAGTTGGTAAAGCAGCTTAGAGAAAATGTCAAGTATGTAACAAAAGTTTTTGTCATTTTGTGGTAAATTCCCTATTGTAGAATGTGTGTTTGCTCTATAACCACTCTATGATTTCAGGGCAGCCATTGATCTGGAGGAGATGGCCTCTGGGCTGAACAAGAGAAGAATGATCCAGCATTCTGTTTTCAAGGAGCTTGTCAAGGTAAAAATTTTTTTTTTTTTTTTTTTTTTTTTTTGTCTCTTGATAGGGAGTCCTTTATGTGTATCTCAGGAGATCTCTATTTTGTCTGGGAGGAGAGAAATAACATTAAACCAAATTGTGAATGGACTGCTGGATGATAGGATTTTATTCTAAAAGATGAATACTGAGTGTTTTAATTGCAGCTGGTGGATCCTGGAGTCAAAGCCTGGACTCCCACAAAGGGAAAGAACAACGTTATCATGTTTGTGGGTCTGCAGGGCAGTGGGAAAACCACAACATGTTCTAAGGTAAGGAATTTTTGGGTATTTGCCCAGATTTTATAGACCTTTTACAGACCTTTTAGTTTGTACACCTCTTTTTATACAGTTAATCGCACAAGCAAGAATCTTTTTCCCCTTTTTATTAGTTGGCATACTACTACCAAAGAAAAGGATGGAAAACATGTTTGATTTGTGCCGACACATTCAGAGCAGGTAAAGTTGGCTCTGTCTTTACATGTATTTGCACACTAATTCTTTCTGTACCTAAGGGGAAAAAGTCAAATTGTTTTGCTTGTTTTTTTTTTTTTTTTTTTTAAAGGTGCCTTTGACCAACTCAAGCAAAACGCAACAAAAGCCAGAATACCCTTTTATGGCAGGTAATAAAAGCGTTATTTCCCATACCCCACAGTTACAGTTGTATTTGCTTACCAAATCTAATCATTGATTCATATTGGTGTGAATTAATAGTTACACAGAGATGGATCCCGTGATCATAGCTTCAGAGGGTGTGGAAAAATTCAAGACAGAAAACTTTGAAATAATCATTGTGGACACTAGTGGTAGACATAAACAGGAAGACTCACTTTTTGAAGAAATGCTTCAAGTGTCAAATGCTGTGGTAAGTGAAAGACTTCCTCTGTTTTGATAATATCAAGCAGCAATAAGATGGTAAAATATAAATGATATAAGCGTGATGCTTTGTGACCGTTATTGTCCATTCCCACAGCAACCTGACAACATAGTGTATGTGATGGACGCCTCCATTGGTCAGGCTTGTGAGGCTCAGGCTAAGGCCTTCAAAGACAAGGTAGATGTGGCTTCTGTTATTGTCACCAAACTGGACGGCCATGCCAAGGGTGGTGGTGCACTCAGTGCGTAAGTACACACTTTATGCTTTGTACTTTCAGCACTTACCGTAAGTAAATAAATGAAAGCGCTGACAGAAAAATGTATGTTTACAGTGTGGCGGCCACAAAGAGTCCCATCATTTTTATTGGCACAGGCGAGCACATTGACGACTTCGAGCCTTTCAAGACTCAGCCCTTCATAAGCAAACTGCTCGGTGAGGTTTGAATATATAGCTGAGCTGCTGTTAAAACCTTTTAGATGAAAGCTTTAACACAAACATTTGATTGTCGTTGGATGTTGGAACTGTGCTATTTATGCTACAATTCTTATTTTTCCTCTAGGTATGGGAGATATTGAGGGACTGATTGACAAAGTAAACGAACTAAAGCTCGATGACAACGAGGAGCTAATTGACAAGCTCAAACATGGTAACTATAATATTATCTCTATAAGAATGTGTATTTTTTTTTTTTTTGTTTAAATTACATTTTTGGGCAATAGGATATTTTTTAGTGTGTTTTTTTTTCACTAACATGTGTGACATTTATTTCTTTTAGGTCAGTTTACACTGAGGGACATGTATGAACAGTTTCAGAACATCATGAAAATGGGACCTTTTGGTCAGATCATGGTAATGCCAACCTTAACTGAAAGAATATCCAATTATGATTATCCACTGAGTAGTTCTTTTCTCACAATTTTTGTTTTTTCTTTGTCTTTAGGGCATGATCCCAGGCTTTGGAACAGATTTCATGAGCAAAGGAAATGAGCAGGAGTCTATGGCCAGACTAAAGAAACTCATGACAATAATGGATAGTATGAATGACCAGGGTATGTGCTTTTAAATTCTTTTAATACTTCTTAAAAGAAATAATGCATTGACTAGATTAAATGGAGTGCTGCCGGCGTGATGTCAAACCCCAGAAGACCCTGGAAGAAATTCACTAGTTCCTATGAGCTTAATGGGGTTTTTCAATCTATGAGTGAAATATGGTTTAACTTTTTTTTTCTTTTTAATTTCTCTTTGTACACACAAGTTGCATATGTGCATTGAATTTTGTTTACACTAATCAATTGTTCCAGAAGGTGGCGACACTGGCCCGGGACGTTGTTTCACGGTAGACTAAAACTAAAGAAACGGAACGACAACAAAATTCCAGAGACTGCAACAAACGCCCACATTGACAAGCACTTGTGTGATGGGTTGTGAGACAGCCTCAATTTTAGTTTAAAGAATACAAAGACATTTTTATCGTTCATAACTTCTGGAAAAAAATAGTGCAGACACTGGACAAAGATGAAACTTTGTAGAGCGCCAGCGTTTGCGCACAATATCAAATGGAGTACACTTTGAAAGACTACGCATTTGACTGTACGCTTACGCTAGCGTATGTGTAAATAAAACGAAGTATACTTTGGGCTTTAGACATTTTGTTCTACAACGTAATCTGCACACATTCCCACCTCAAACATGCTTAAAATGACCGCTTCAAAATTTGTGTTCTCGGGTGTGTAATTTTAGCCTGGTAATACCAGACTCTGCTACTTCACTTTGCTTCGTAGACAGAGTCTGGAATGGCATAATAGAGAAGTGTTTTCTCTCTCGCTAGGGGGCGCTTGTCTGAAGTTTAAAATCATTGGTTACCCGTAAGCCAATCACATAACGTTTGGTTATGGCGTGTGTTATGCGCATGCTCAGCCGCATCGAAGCACAGACATCATGCATCGAACTCAACATCACCTCCATTTAAAATGTTTATCAAACACTCTTCTTGTTCTGGTTTCAGTTTGGAAAAGAGTTGAATGTTCTCCATAACAGAGCGAATTGCATCCCTTGTCTCGTTTCCCATTTCCGCGGTCGTTTCGGTTTTCGATTTATCTAACCTACAATATAAAACTCTGCGCTTAGCATCTACGTCACGGCTCTCAGCCCGCCCTCTGTTCGTTGATTGGCCCGGCTGTTTCCAGACCGGTGGCAAACAGAAAGCTCTGACGCAGTATCAGACTGAGTACAGAAGCAAAATGAAATTGAGCGGAAGTAGGAAGTTTGACGTGTAATTTTGCTAGTGTAATTTGTTGTAGGAAAAAAAAAAACGTCAAGTTGTTTACCACAGACCTTATTTTATTCATACATTAAAAAATTTTTTTTATATATATATATATATATATATATAATATAATATATTATACACACACACACATACATACATAAAAACCAATGGCAAAATCACTGGCGAATTAGACTTCTGGGTTTTGACGTCTTGTCTACAGCACTCCATTTGAAAATTTCAGGCATATTTCTGAACTACACCGGCTCAGTTAACATATTGTGGTTTTTCAACTCAGAACTTGACAACAAAGATGGTGCCAAGCTCTTCAGTAAGCAGCCGAACCGCATCCAGCGAGTGGCCCGGGGATCTGGAGTGGCTACCAGGGATGTACAAGAGTTGCTCACACAGTACACAAAGTTTGCCCAGATGGTCAAGAAGATGGGAGGCATTAAAGGCTTGTTTAAAGGTTGAGTGAATTTTATCCAATGCTTGTGAACAAACTGAACATGATATATTTCAAATTGTTTTAGTTTTGTTAAGCATTTAAAATCAGTGACTCATGGTATCGTTGATTTGAAGGAGGGGACATGTCCAAGAACGTCAACCCATCACAGATGGCGAAACTGAACCAGCAGATGGCTAAAATGATGGATCCCAGAGTGCTTCATCACATGGGTACGAGCTCCCTTAAAACCCTAACATTCTTTAGTTTTTGCTAGACTATTGATTTACCTTCACTAAAGATGGGGCAGCTGTTGCATGCAAGAACCTACTTAAAAAGACCTAACCTTAAAACTATTTTTGAATATCGATTATGGTTGTAGAAGCCTTACTTAAAGACAACTATCTTTTGTTTCTTGCAAGGTGGCATGGCCGGACTGCAGTCCATGATGAGGCAGTTTCAGCAGGGAGCTGCTGGTAACATGAAAGGCATGATGGGATTTAACAATATGTGAACCCCTAAACTCCTGCAAACAGAGGATGCAAAAGACTCTGATGGTTTTAGCGAACAAGACCTGGGCATATGAAGATGGTTTGATTTCTGTGTCTTGCCACACATAATTTAATTCTTTAAAAGGTGTAAAACATTTAATAAAAGCTCATTTACATGTAAAGCCCAGTGTTTCTGGAGCAGAATTGATCATGTGGACTGTTAGAAGAACTTCTGCTTCCTGAGATCAAGTCCAGCGATTGTTTAAAATGTCTTGTGATGTCAGAGCGTGCTCTTCTTGGCAAATATACACACGGACATCTGAGTGCTTTACAATATTGTCAGGCTAATTGACAACTGACCACTTTCACTATCTCTAAACTGGTTTAAAGTTAAAGCCGAAAGGTTCTATGATTTTACAGTTATTGCTATGACCATCTTCATAGCATAAGATTTTCATGAGTAGAAATCATGGTTTATTGTATAATTGACTTTTTGATTTCTTGATTTGCCATAGAAAAGCTTTGGCTTTGTATCAGAGATAAAGTAGTTGGAAAAGAGTATGTGGCAATATTTTGTCATAATGTTATAATAAAATTTATATGGCAACATTTTAACAGCAGTTGTCTTATTATCCTCTTTGATTATGCTGAAGTTATGTTGTCAAATATTTTACTTTTTTTTTTAAAAGGCTGACTATACTAGCACTGTTTATTATGTTCATTTGTAATCCAGACTTTACAAAGCAACAGCTAGTCAAATATGCACAGAGATTAGTTGGTAATATGTTTGTTGTATCCCTGGTTAAATGACTGTAATTGGCTAAAACAAATTGGAAATTACAAAAATGTATTTAAATAGTAAATTCTTTCAGTGAGTATAAATTGTTCACATTTTAAGATTTGTATTACTTTTAATGCTAAAATAAAACTAAGGAAACTGCAAATTAAATATAATGATGCATCATGAAATATACATTAAATGTTTGTAAAAAGATTTTATTGTTTATTAAAAGTCGTCTTTAATACTTAATAAAAATTTAATACATTTATTGATCCAATTAATTCCATGTGGGAAACCGATTTTCTTTCTAATATACTTATATAAAACGTTTTTATATTGAACAATTACAAAATAAAGTTTACAATATTTTCATTGCATGAAAATAATTGTCATCATAAAAAGTGGGTAAAATTAGTGTTAAAAATGGATAAAATACATCACTAGGCCTACTTAATAATACATTGTTAAATATGTAAAATTATTTTAATTGAAGTAAATTATTTTTTTCCTTGTAAAATTATCTTGAATATAATGCATGTGCTCAAAAATAAAGTGTATAATCCATCTCTTGAGATGCATCATGAAATGAGGGGCTCTTGACGTGGCACCGACTCCATGTTGAGTTGCTACGTCATCAGCCCGAGAGCTCGCTCGAGCCCGTGAGCGCGCTGTCACTGACTGAGAGTCTCCGAGGAGACACAAAATCAAGGCTTCAGGTACGTCAAAACACAACTTACCCTTTACAACTAGATGATTATTTCCATTACGATAATGATTCGATCAATGATGACTATTGTAAAGCGTTAGATGGACTGTAGCTCAAGAAACCGAGCGTTTAAAGGGCATTTAGCTTGAAGTCGATGTTGAATGGGAGCATCAACATGTCTACATCAACAAGCAGGTCTTCGCAGGGTATGTTTAGTTAGTGAAATGTTTAATCAGGTCTTCAAGAAATAGTTGTAGCACTCAAGTTGTTTTATTGTTGATGTGAGCTGATTAATATTTCCTAAGCTATCGAACTAGCTTTCTGTGGCTAATTCTGGATGGTGGGCTGACGCCCCCAGTGGATCCATATAGTTCAAGTAAACTAAACTAAAATGAACTAAACTTATTCAGTACAGTAGGATGTGTCACTATAGCTAACTATATAGCCATAGTTGTGTCTTTCCTTGCGATAAATATACATATCTGCCTACTTTTGCTATTAGCTTTGAAATGTTAGAATAGTCACTTAGTTAAAAACTCGGCAGACTTTTGCATTGTTTGTTGTTGTTTAATTATTACTACTCTGTATCCTATTTTTTCTCCAAAACTGTTGTAATTTGCACATTTGGCTGTTTTGAATGTGTGTTTTCCTTCATTGGTTTCTTCTCATCTGCACATGTGGCATTTTGTTGGTGCCTATCTGTAGTTATGGTCTGTGAAGGGTTTTAAACGGGAGTCTTTTATCTATTATTATATTTTAGGAAGGGGGTTCCTTACAAAGTTTATCGTATATTGATGACCTCTGTGTCAAAAAGTTTGAAATCCCTTGTTTATGCTTCAAAACCTACTTCTACCTAGTAGACAACATTTTTGTGCATCAAAGTGAAATGCCTACCTAGATGGCATTTGGCATCATAGATGCTTTCTATCTCTTATCTCATTACAGCTTTTAATGGTGTGTGATGAGACATTATAGTTTGCCCTGTGTCCAAAGGGTAATGATGAATAAGACTGGGTTGGCCTGTCTCTGTAATTTACACACAGATCAGATTGCATGTCTTATTTGAATACATCACTGTGTCTGTAGTGACTGTTTAATTACTTGATCTTTTAGTTGTTCCTCAATTAAGACACCATTACAGGGAAAACAACAGTGCTCCATTGGTTTATGTGTAAAGATTGTATAACTCGTAGATTCCAGAGGGTGCTATGGCGACCTTCCAGGAGTTCATCCAGCAGAACGAGGACCGCGATGGTGTCCGTTTCAGTTGGAACGTTTGGCCGTCCAGTCGTCTGGAAGCCACACGTATGGTGGTTCCGGTGGCCTCCCTGTTCACCCCGCTGAAAGAGCGGCCGGATCTTCCCCCGATTCAGTACGAGCCGGTGCTGTGCAGCCGGGCCACGTGCAGAGCTGTGCTCAATCCTCTGTGGTAAGTCGGCTAAGTCAGAGCAGACAGCATAATGAGTTCACAGATGGAGGATCTACTTCTTATCCATTGCAATAATTTCCAAATAAACACATTTATTATGAAAGCTGGATACATTATATGCGATGCTCTAATATAATTATGCTTCTGTTTTTTTCTTTTTCCATTGTTTACACAATCAGTCAAGTGGATTACAGAGCAAAACTCTGGGCGTGCAACTTCTGTTATCAGAGAAATCAGGTAAAGTCATTGCAGTTTTAAAAGTTGTAGGGCTGAAGCTAACAAATTTTGAAAATCAAAAAAAAAAAAAAAAGCATTTCAGTTACAAAATTGTTATTCCACATTCTACCCAATGTTGTCCTCAAAATATAATGCAATTTGAAGGCAATGTAAATATAGTGAATGTATAGAGGGTATGCAATGACGTCACTTGCCCAAACACGCCCCCTCAGCTGGACTGAGTGGTAAAAGAACCTGCTGCTTGACTGGATTTAATAGGAGAAACTGAAAACAAGAGTAAAACAAATGATTATCCGTTTAAACTAAAGGTTGGACTTGATATAGTGTTCCTTACAACTTACCAAACATCCAGTGATCCATGGATATTGACATGCAGCCAGGAATCAAATGTTTCACATTTATGTGCCTGATTTCAACACCAGGGAAATACATAGAGTAAATTTGCCTGTGAACACTTATATCAATATTATATATATCACCCAGTCCTAAAACTTGTATAGTTTTTGTCAGTGTTTATTTAAGAACATCCAGTTATGCAGAATATAAGATGCTAAACATTTCATTGATGAGTTATCAACACAGTATATAACAATACAATATATAGAGCATGATTTTACTTCAAAATTTGAGACAAAATGATAACTGCAAATCCACTTTCCTCTGCCTGGAAGTCCAGTTGTTTCTGTGAACTGCAGTGATCCATTTGCTTCTTTTCTGTGGCTTTCGGCAGTCTGTAAAAATATATCTCAGTTTTTTAGTCAAATCTATCTGTACACTCAATTGCACAGCTCTTTCCCGTTTTAGATGTGTTTTGTACATTGTGTGTGCATTCACGCTGAAAACCAATGCTGCTACTCAGTCTTTTTGCTACTCTGTGGGCGTAACCACAGTCACTTTTTTATATGTGAATGTAGATACCAAAGGCTCTGTGCAATTACGTGACTAATCAATAATCAAATTCGTTTTTGATTATTTTCATTATCGACTTTATCGATTAGTTGTTGCAGCCCTGGAAAAGTGTCATTTAATTATTGGCATAAACAATATCCATGTCCTGTCATAGTTCCCACCAACTTATGCTGGAATATCAGAGGTCAACCAACCTGCTGAGCTTCTCCCACAGTTCTCCACTATTGAATATGTTGTCCAGGTAACCCCTCAAATAAGTACCTTTCTTTGTCATATAAATACTGAACACTAGAACTGGATTCATAAATAGCAACTCATTCTGTTTCTTTTCTGTAGCGTGGTCCACAGATGCCCCTGAACTTCCTGTATGTGGTGGACACATGTATGGAAGATGATGATCTGCAGGCGCTGAAAGAGTCACTTCAGATGTCCCTAAGCCTGCTGCCTCCCACTGCTCTGGTGGGCCTCATTACATTTGGACGCATGGTTCAAGTTCACGAGCTGGGCTGTGAAGGCATCTCTAAGAGCTACGTCTTCAGGGGCACCAAAGACCTCAGTGCTAAACAGCTCCAGGTGAAGAATATTGTCCTGCTGCCAAATGGATTTGCATGAGAAACTAATTTAAAATACAAGAGTTTGACTGAACTAGTCGGCACAAATTTCTCTTAATATGCAATATTTTAATTTCATGAATCTTGTGTACAGGAGATGCTTGGATTAAGTAAACCAGCTGCAGCACAGGCAGGCCGAGGTCCACAACAGCCTCAGGTTCCTCCTTCAAACAGGTGAGCTAAATTCAACTTTATCTCTTCAGGCGATATAGATGAATAATTAAATTGCATAATCAAATTGATGATCTCAAGAATCTTGACAACTGTTCACAGGGCAACTTCTGTTTTCTTCTATATATTTAAAGGGGTCATGATATAAGAAATCAAATTTGCCTTGATCTTTTGATATATAAGAGGTCTTTGTACCATTTAAAGCATCCTGCAAGTTTCATAGCTTAAAACGTCTTCCTCCTTATAAACAAAGCATTTATTTAGGGGCCATTTACACTACACCATTTTCAACTAAAAACAGAACACTTTATATGCATTTTGGCCATTAATTTACACCACAACAGTGATTTGGGGGCCTGAGACATTTTGGAAAAGTTTTTCAAAGTGCAAGTTTTTGAAAATGATTCCATTTATTTTCACAGTGTAAACTACAAAAACGTGAATTTGTGAAATTGGTAATGTCATGTGCGTCGTGTTCAGTCTATGACATTGCCAACTACTGGCCTGGCATGAATAATACAGCATTTTTAGTCGTTTTCACAAAACTGTGTGAACGGGGATTATTTTGACAACATTGTCATCTGTACGTGAAAAATGCTAAGAAAAAACTCTGTGTTTGTAGTACAGTGCACAGCATAAATGAGTACACCCCCTCTGAACAAATACAAAGGATGTATTTTCTTTATGAAAACAATTCATGGAAAGATGGCAAAACTAAAATGTATTAAACATATACATAATAAAAACTGAGAAATATATGTCATTAATAGCCAAAAAATAAGTAAATTAACCAATTTTGTTTAAATTAAAGATTGCAGAAATGAGTACACCCTAGATTTAATTCAACAAATGTATAATATTTCTAGTACTTAGTATGCCCTCCATAATTTTGAATATACTGCTCTGACCATTTTTGGCACGGAGTGTACAAGTTCATGACAAATTGTCACATCTGTCCTGTTTAACTCCTGGATGATGAGCTCCTTAAATGCCCTGATCTTTAATGGGGAGTGTTGCTCAACTCGTCTCTACAGAATCCCCCACAGGAGCTCAAGAATGATAAGATTGAGTGCAAAATATATACACAGAAGTTTTTCTACCTTGGAAGAATGCATATCCTGTTGAAAAAATGCCCAACAATGCAGGGAATGAGGAAAGGGTAACATCTTCTGTTTCAAGTTTGTGTATTAAATTACACAGTGGTGTGGGAATTCATGACCGCATTGATAAAGCACATCTCCCTCACAGCTTCAGCACTCATACATCCTTATATAAGAGCTTTACTACCACTGAACTTTACTGTGGGAACCAAGCACTTCTCACTGTACTCCTCCTCTAGCAACATCTTAACATTTTGGATGCTGTTAGATCCAAAATGATTGATTTGGTCTCATGAGACCAGAGTATTGATTCCCAGAATCTATATTTTGTAAATATGGGCTTTGGAAATGGCTTAATTGTGCTTTGGTTATAGTAGGTATTTCCAGTGAGAACAACAACCATGCATGTCATTTCTTTAGGCTGCATCTTACTCTGTGACATAAACAGTCACTCTTTTCATAGCTTTTGCTGGCTCTGAGACACTCGCTTGGTATTTCTCCTGCTCTTTGTCTAGCAAAAAAATCCCTCACCACTAAATGAAAGCTTAAAATGAAGGCCTGATTATTTCAGGGGCCTTGTCACAAGTCCATTGTTTTTGAATTTCTGTGTTACTTTTGCTATATTTTGATAATCCTCTTGAACCACTGTCCTCTTTTGTGCTAAGAAATAAGTCTCCTGACAGTTATCTCCCATGTGCTTCCATTGTTGTCAGCATTAAGTCTGAGAATGATTCAGTGGGCTTTATAACACTTTTAAATGTCAAGAAATTACTTCTCTTTAAATGTGTGGTTTAACATACTTACCTGTTGATCAAACATTGCTTTAAACCTACACCAGAACATTTTTATTCTGTTTTATTTAGTAACTTTTCAGGAGGGTGTACTCATTTTTGCTACACAACATTTTATCACCTTGATAAGAAAATCTTATTTTTCTGAATAATTTTGACATGCTTCTTTGGTAATTGATTAAGCAAACTTGCTGGAACATTATATCTCTAAAGAACCCTAACATGTCTTCTAAGTAATTGAGTAATTGCTGACTTTCAGAAGTTTCAGAGGGGGTGTACTCAGGCCTGGACTGGTAATCTGGCATACCGGGCACTTGAGGGCGGGGCCGCTATATGATATGATTTTTTTTTAATAAACATAAAATTGGCCAACGACCGGCCCATAAAGCAGGGACAGCGGCCCATTGGTTCATTTTCCATACTGACACTGGGCTGGCCCAATCACATCTCTTAACAGATTCCACCCCGTCCCCTCTGTTTCGCCAGAACATCCGTAGATTAGGAGGATGGAGAAACAAAAGCGCAAGTGCAAGGGGGGTGCGGAGAAGTTGCGGGCAAAAATAAAATCAAAAAATTTAGAGGTTGATGCCTCAACGTGCAAAAATACTGGCATGTTTAGTGCGGTACTGTAGCTTCAGTTTCCAAACTTACAGTACCTGACGTGCAAAAACAGGTGAACATAGAAGAACATGGAGGAGACACCTGTAAGGCAGAGGAGCAGCAGGTGTCTGACAGTGAAGCCAATGAGGGACAGAGTAAGCAGGAGTATAATAGAAGCGGTAAGCAGGGTAGTTACATGATTAAGGGACTCATGATGCGACGACGACGATGATGCTTAAATGAATGAATATTATAAGACAACATAATCGTCGTCGTTATTATAAAGTCAGACTGTCACCTGCTGCACTGGTCACTCAGTCAGCTAAAGTCAAATAGCACAGCAAAAGTTGTTTTGCACTGTTTTTTTGTAGTTAGCAGTGCCCTTGTAGCTATCAGAGTTCACTTATGCAGTAACGGCCCTTCTCATAGAAAAACCTGAAATGATGCAATTTGATTTTTCAAAAAAAAATTCAGATTATTATTATAATATAATATTACTGATGATGTGTTTATTTCATAACGAGACTATAGGTGTCTATTTATAGCTGTTAGTCGTGATGATGGTCTACTAGATCTCACTTTTCAGCTATAAAAAGTTATGTTTTGTAGCTCTTGTACCCTATTACTCTGGTATGAACACTTGGTTGTTTATGGCAAGTGAATAACATGAATATCATTTTATTAGGACATTTTTTGTGAGTAATTTGGTAGTATAGTTTTCTTTGTCATTGTTTTTAATGGGGAGTAATGAGAGGTAAATGTCTGACACTTAAACAGGGGTTTGTGCTCTTTAAAACAAAGTATATTTGTAATTGTAAATTATAGATTTTCTGCTGTCTGTTTCATTGAAAAAAAATAAATAAAAAAAATTCTTTATAGAATTGTCAGTATTCTACATCCACGTTCTAAGGGTTAGCTTTTATATCATGGAGCACATTGTCCATCTAGAAATCCTACTCTTACTAAGTGTACTTTTAATAACTCTACCAATTAATTGTAATACTCTGGTGGGTGGTGTCCGACCAATTGTGGTGGGCCAGTCTGAGCAAAAATGCCAGGGCCATTTTTTTGTCCCAGTCCAGCCCTGGGTGTACTCATTTATGCTGTGCACTGTATATCAATGTTGTGTAAACTTACTCTTAAAGGTGCTAAAGAGGATGTTTTGTTTTATACATTTTTGCAATATTACTTGAAACTGTCTTTACTAACTGATAAAAGACTATTTATTAGGTGCACTGAAAGGAATAATATTAATATACATCATCTGTGCACGAGGTAGGGCCTTAAAAACATCAGCCAATCGTTTACGCGATGATCGGCCCTCTGGCTTGTCAATCACTGCCGTGACGTTCCTTGTGAGAGACGTGTGCGGCTGCGCGCTCCAGTAACTTTCCACACTCCACAGGCGCTGCATGCAATGTTTTTGTTAGGAGACCGGAGTAACAACTGCAGATTATGAGTTACCTGCGGTGAGTCCGACATAATGAATCCAAAAAACACGACACAGCGAATGCCGGTGGTAAACACTCGTTTTACAATACTCGTGCATGAGTTTTGGGAGGCGTTCCTTTGAAATGAGCTGTGAAGGAGGGGGGCAGTTCTTACGCATGCGCTCATTTCAAAAACTCAGTAACAGTCTTTGGATTCTCAGTCGACGAAAAAAATCCTCTCTATCACCTTTAATCAAGCTCCAAAAATAGCTCTTTTTGATATTGCGGGATCTGTGACGTCACATGGGCATATGACTGCCTCCAGAGCAAGACATTGATGAATAGTTTTACATCATTGCACCATTCAGTCACTTAACGGCTGACATTTACCTACACTGGATGTGAGTGTTGTGTCAAAAGAAAATAGAACCCTTTATAATCACTGAGGCTGTCTACACTGGATACAGTATACAGATGCACATTCAGTTTCTGACATACTCCACGTGCTTGAGTCTGTCGACAACAGGACAAATGGAAGGGTGAAAGAATGTTCACTTTGACTCGTTCAGTTTAAACAGCTCGTTTGCATCTCTACAAACTTCACAAGGATCGCAGCATCAGAAACAAGTGGGTGGTTTATTTTAATGCTGTCCCAGATCGCGTCGAAGGATTATGTTTGTTATGGAGAGTCGGCAAAGAAACTTTTGTTAAAAAATGAAGCAGCCAACGGTATCGGATCTGACAGTAGCTACATCACAAACTGTAAGTAAGTGATTTCATAATGTTTTGTATGTAAATGACGGTTTAATATGGATAATGTTTTCAAAACACTTACGTGCAAAAGATAATGGTTGTTGATACTGTCTTATGCAAGGACGTTAGCCAATCATAACAATGGCCTTAAAGGAGCCGCCTCTTAAAATGGAATAACAAGGAATCACAGGGTCAGAATGAAGGTTGAAAATAATAGTTTTTTGAAATATATATTTGTTTGTTTTTGCAAAAAACTTTATTAACATTAATATGTTCCTTGAGTTTCACTTATAAAGTAAAATAAAAAAATCCATGTCATGACCCCTTTAATATATCTTTGGAGTTGTTGGAATATGGTGGTCACTGATTGTATATGTGTTCAGGTTTCTTCAGCCAGTACAGAAGATAGATATGAATCTGACAGATTTGCTGGGAGAACTGCAGAGAGACCCCTGGCCCGTCACTCAAGGCAAACGACCGCTGAGATCACTCGGAGTGGCTCTTTCCATTGCTGTTGGTCTATTAGAGGTGACTGACAGGATTTATGTTATTATCTTTAATGGTTTGCCAGCCGCAGTTACAAAATTATAAGTTAACACCACCAGTTTGGACACACCTTTTCAATCTTTATTACTATTTTTCACACTTTTGACTAGAGCTACACAATTGATGTTAAAAGATTGCAATACTGATTCATACACCCACACAATTTTTATGTCCATTAAACGTTTGACAAATATGATCATAGCAGAACATTAAAATCTGTGTTTGCACTGCAGCTGACCCAGAGAGAGCAGTTGCCATTTATATATATGAAACATCTTCACAGTCTTTTTAACCACGCAGTATCATTATTTCTGTTACAATAATTCAAATTATCACAGAAGTACTGGCATAAAAGTTCAAGTAACACTTTAGTATGGGAAACAATTCTCACTTTTAACTAGTTGCTTATTAGCTTGGATATTGGCTGGTTATTAGTACTTATAAAGCACATATTAATGCCTTTTTCTGCATGACCATATTCTACATCCCTAAATCCTACCCTATATCTAAACTTAAACACTACAACTACCTAACTAACTATTAATAAGCAGTAAGTTTATTAAGGCTAAAGTCATAGTTAATAGTGAATATGTGTTCCCCATAGTGTTCCCCATATCAAAGTGTTACCAAAGTTTATAGTTTGGATATGAACACGGATGTCTACAGTAGTGATCAAAATATAGTAAATCACCTTTTGTAGTAAAAGGTAAAAGTAAATGGACACTTAAAATAAAGGTTGTGTCAGTTACATCATTACACCAGTAGGGGGAGGAAAGTAACTCTTAAAGTGTTATTGAAACATTAATTCAAGAGATTTGTTCAAAAACAGTAATGAAACAAGTGAAGTCTTGAGTCGTCATTCATTAAAATTATTTTTTTTAAATATTTTTTAAAAGGCTGCAGCAATTAACATTTTGTCAGAACCTCTAGTAAATGACCTTATTGTTTTTAGTTGTATGTTCAGAATCATAGGAGAATCGTGATCTCTATTTAAAACAAAATGTTGAAGTTCCCATATATGTTGAGTAATTGCTGACTGCTTTTTTCACTATTCTGCTTAGAAATGCATATTTTGTAATGAAAAATATAGTTCTCTAAAAACTTCATATGTAGGCACAATTTATAGTTGCATTATATTTATATTTGTACTAAGCCTTTATCTCAAAATGTTTTTATGATTATGATATGCATAAATTAAATTGGTTGTCTTACACTAGCTTTGTGCTTGGTATTTTCTCCCCTCCATTTTCTTCCCTCTTGTAGTGCACTTACCCAAACACTGGCGCTCGCATCATGGCTTTCATCGGTGGACCTGCCACTCAGGGTCCAGGAATGGTGGTTGGAGATGAACTGAAAACACCGATTAGATCCTGGCACGACATCGAGAAGGACAATGCCAAGTTCATGAAGAAAGCCACTAAAGTGAGTTTTCCCGTATTTGTTGTCTGTAAGATTGGCTTTGTAGAAGTACCAACATCCTGGTGGTACCAATGCTTTCATGAAGGTGAAGTATCTTCAAGTGGCTGTACTGTTGACTGATGGGTTTTAAAATTGTAATGTCACAGAGGTACATTGGAAAGTTCACAATCAAACTGATGTCTGCATTCTTAGCTATGTGACATTTCAGAGCAGAACACAGTAATATCGGAGTGTTATTATCTGGAAAAACTGCATATATTTTTTTCATAGAACATACATGTGAAAACTGGCAATTAGCTGGTCTTAAAAAGTGATTCTCATAATTATTACTGGAATTGAGGTTACATTTATGCATTTGACACACTTACGAGACCCAAGTTCTTGCTTTCCAAGCCCATGACTTTGGCATAGATAATGCCATGCTCCACTGTGTGGGCTACAGGAAAGCATTCCCAAATTAGTTAAAAGTTTTTATACACATTTAAAATAGTATCATTCCCTTGTAGCACTATGAAGCCTTGGCCAATCGTGCTGCCACCAATGGACACATCGTTGATATTTATGCGTGTGCTCTGGATCAGACAGGATTACTGGAAATGAAGTGCTGCACCAACTATACAGGGTAAGTGGCTCAAAAAAGGTTTACAGTTTTCTTTTTTTACATTTCAGCATGCTGACTGTGTATGCTTAGAGATTTGAGGGGACTATGGTGCATATTAATGCATGTTGAGAGTCAGGAAAACAAATCTGGACATATTTCTATCCCAAGATATTCAGTATGAGCGAACACTGATTCAAAAATTGTGTGAAACTCTGCCTTTGCCATTGTGCTACTGAACTGATTGTGTACTTGTATTCGTGAAGACAATCCAAATACATACAATGCACCTTTCTGCTTTTCATTAAATGGCAGGGGTTATATGGTCATGGCGGACTCTTTCAACACCTCTCTGTTCAAGCAAACTTTCCAGAGAGTTTTCACTAAAGATGTGCAGGGTTCCTTTAAGATGGCACTTGCAGGGACTCTGGAGATTAAGGTGGCTTGCTTTTTCTTTTTTACATAATTTTTAATTTCTAATTGTCTTGTCTTGGCTATTTTGATTAATTACTTTATTATTTAATTGTGCTATATGTGGCTTTCCTTTTTAATGTTATTAAATTATTATTTCAGACTTCAAGAGAGATAAAGATTTCTGGAGCAATTGGCCCGTGTGTCTCCCTGAATGCCAAAGGTCCCTGTGTGTCAGAAAATGTAACTAGCTCATCTAAATCAAATAGTGATAGTGTTTTCTCTTGTTATCTCTGGCAATGCAGAGAACATACTGACGTTCTTTTTGACCTCTACTTGTAGGAAATAGGAACTGGCGGCACAAGTCAGTGGAAAATTTGTGGACTGGACCCAAATACCACTCTTGCATTCTACTTTGAGGTTGTGAATCAGGTACATGCGAGTAAACTTTCTTTGATCTGCTTACAATAACCCTTGATATACATGTTTACAAGTTAACATTGCCACAGATGGTTTTGGAAAACCATCACACAAATATCTTTTTGACATGTCCCTCAGTTTGCAAAAAAACAAGCAAAAACTGCCTTCACAGTAGTACACTTGCAGACAGTCCCAGATGGTCACCATGATTTTTACATGTTCCTGGATAAACATACTTGTCTGAAAATTTTGTCCTAACCCTACCCATAAGTTATCCCAAAAATCAGAGGGAAATGGTAAATAACACTGATTTAGAAGCACCTATTCCTGGTTTTAAGCCTAAAAATAACATTAACTCTAAACCTGTCCCCTAATAATTCAAACTGATTGGTCGATTGGAATGTTGTTCCAAGATCAATAAAGATGTTGATCCAAGAACATGTTGTACTTGTTGAAATCAGGTTCACAGAGAGTCAGTCACAGAGACCGTTGTTGCAGCAGTCGGACAGTTTCAGGCTTATGTAGATTTCCACCTTATTTGCAGCTAGTCCACTAGAGGGCAAACTTTCATCATACATAGGATGTTAATTTATTTATTTATTTTTATTACTGCGTTTTAATTTGAAGCATTACTTAAGTGCAGTAGTTACCTGTCTTAGCTTTTAGAGATTCACATAAACTATTCCAAATGTTGCAAAATATATTGAGGAACATGACATGTGACATTTTTATAGAGATCAATCATTTGAAGTTAGTTACTCTTTTTATATTGAGAATATATACATTTACATCAAATCATTTAGCAGACACTTTTCTTCAAAGTGACTTACAAATGAGAACAATAGAAGCAATCAAATCAACTTGAGTGCAACAGAATGCAAGTGCCGTATCATGTCCCAGTTATTCCAGCAAAGTGCATGTAACAAGGATTTTTTATTTATTTATTTATTTTTTTAAGTGAATGAAAAGAATAGAAATAGAAAAAAGTAAGTGCTAATATTACTGGGTCAAGTGTTGACGAAAAAGATGTCTTTAGCAGTTTTTTTTTAAATGGCTAAAGACTCAGCTGTTCGGATTAAGATAGGCAGGTCATTCCACCAGCAGGGAACAGACAAGGAAAAGGTCTTGAGAGTGACTTTGTGCCTCTTTGGGATGGCTCAACAAAGCGTTGTTCACTTGCAGAACGCAAGCTTCTGGAAGGCGGATAGGTCTTGAGTAGTGAGTTTAGATATAGTGGCGCAGAGCCAGTGGTTGTCTTGTAGGCAAACATCAGAGCCTTGAATTTGCGAGCGGCTATTGGCAGCCAGTGAAAACTGATAAAGAGAGGTGTGGGGTGCGCTCACTTTGGCTCATTAAAAACCACTCTTGCTGCTGCATTCTGGATCAGTTGTAGAGGTTTGACAGTACATGTTGGAAGGCCTGTTAAGAGAGCATTACAATAGTCCAGTCTGGATAGAACAAGAGCTTTGATGAGAATATTTGGAGTATGCATGGTCTTAAAGGTGCAATATGTAATATTTTCTGTCGGTAGAGGCCTATTCAAAACAAAGGCGTAGCTTGATGACGCCAAGTTTGATTGCGGAAGTACATGTGGTCTTCACCTCAACAGCCGGTGGAAAAGAATTGGGATAGGACTCAGGAAGAAATCATGTTCATGGTTGTGATTATTAACGCTACTTTAGTATGAAGCAGAGCAGGACCGAGTGTTGTGGGAGCTGAACGAGGCCGCTGGAGCGAGTGCGCAACACGCGCCTCACAAGCAACAGAACTTTTATTATGTCACAGCTGCCGGCGCCACTTCCGCTTTTCCGGTCATGAGTATGAGGTAACACAGCTCTGTTGATCATATTAGATACATTTGAGAGTGTTGAAAATTATGTTGTAACATTACTCTGTGTGTTCGCTCAGCGGCAGCTGTGAGACACTGTTGCACACTGCAGTAAACTAGATCTGTTTTATAATATAATAATAAATGCTGGATGGCTTGTGTTGATAAATGGCATGCAATTAATTTTAAAACGTATTGTATGATTGAGAAAATGCTGTATTACTGTTATTAAAAATAAAGCTGCATCTGATTATGCTATGTTAGTTACTTGACAAGACAGTGTTTTTCTCTGAGGCATGGTAAAGCATGGCACTCGCAAAAAAATCAAGAAAATTAGATTTAAACAATAAGACTAAACGTGTTGAGCTATATAACAATAATTAGTTTTCTGTCTATAAATATATCAAAACAGTTGTTCCCTTGTCTATTAAAACATGTAATATATTAAAGCGTCTTTGGTGTTTCCATGGTTTCTACAAAATAAAACCGGAAACCGAGGGTAACGCGGGTATGACGCAATTGACAGGCGACTCCTCACACGTCCCGGAGCCTTGGTTAAAATTGATTTACAAATATTTGCTAACATTTGGGATATTGTAAGTACTACAGTGAACAAAATATTTAACACTGGCCTAGTGGTTTTTGGATATTTTACTGCAAAATTCTTACATATTGCACCTTTAAAGGGTTAGTTCACCCAAAAATGAAAATATCTTTCAAGATCCATTAATGTACTAAAAACATATTTAAATCAGTTCATGTGAGTACAGTGGTTCAATATTAATATTATAAAGCGACGAGAACATTTTGGTACGCCAAAAAAACAAAATAACGACTTATATAGTGAATGCCGATTTCAAAACACTGCTTCATTAAGCTTCGGAGCGTTATGAATCTTTTGTGTCGAATCATGATTCGGATCGCGTTTCAAACCGCCAAACTGCTGAAATCACGTGACTTTGGCGCTCCGAACCGCTGATTCAACACAAATTATTCGTAACACTCCGAAGCTTCCTGAAGCAGTGTTTTGAAATCGGCCATCATTATATAAGTCGTTATTTTTTTTATTTTTTTTTTTGTGCACAAAAAAAATTCTTGTCACTTTATAAAATTAATATTGAACCACTGTACTCACATGAACTGATTTAAATGTTTTTAGTACATTAATGGATCTTGAGAGAGGAAATGTCATTGCTGGCTATGCAGGCCTTCGGATTTCAACAAATATCTTAATTTGCATTGTGAAGATTAACAAAGGTCTTACGGGTGTGGAACAGCATGAGGGTCACAATAAATGACATTATTTTAATTTTTGGGTGAACTAACCCTTTAATGCTTGCTAGTGAGTATACAGTTTTGAGGTTGGTGTGAGCTTTTATGTTAAGAAAACTATATTTGCATAACCAATTATATACATCAGACCAGATTGTGCCATCAAAATTATACAAGTTGCTTAATGCAGTTTTCAAGTTTCTGAAAACAATTGAAATATGATTGGCAGTTTTAGAGAGAGCTTTTTTCACAATCACATTGCATTGTCCTTTGAGCATTCCTTCAGAAAAAAAAAATGAATCATTGTTTCTGCTAAAGTCATAAAAGAAAACAGTATTTGATTATGCCTTGTAGAATATCGTTTTCTTGGTTTCGTGGTTTCTTCTGTCTGTATGAAGTCTGTTTACATCATAAGCAGTGAAATTGCTTCTGGTTGGCTCCGCCAACCCAGTGTCCTCTTTTGCTGAGGTGAAACTTTGCTGTAGATGCTTCCTTAAGTCATGATTATTTCTACACTATTCAGTCCAGCAAAGGTCAGTAAGGGCCATGCTCAAACCAGCGTGAGGTCCTGTTGGGGTTGGTTGTTTGTTTGTAGTGCCGGAGGTACACTGGGAGCTGGCGAAGAGAAGCTGTTGCTCTCGCGGCGTGGCTGTATGGTTGTGCACTGGGAGAGGGAGTTTTTACAAGGATACTCAAACATCTGTCGGATTTTATTCAGGCTTTTGCGCAACGCAGCTCTGTACCTCCTGAGAGATTCAAACAAGGTCACAGTAAACCTCCCACATACTCGTATGCTCTTAGAATTTTAAATAACAGCCACATATCAATACCATGATTCATAGCTATACATGTTCTCTTTATAGATGTTGCCCGAATTGGCCATTGAGTTTTTCATCAGCAGGTTTTTACCTCCACCTTTCTTTTTCAATCCTGCTCCACATTCAATTCCTGCCACATTGTATTAACAAAACATTATTAAATGTGGCAGCTCATATTAATACCTGCCACATCTGATAGTTAAAAGGCCAGTAAAGTCTTAATCAACAACAAAAAGGTAATGTCTATCCATGATTACATTTCCCAAAATAGAGAGCTTATTTTCTGGGAGAATGTGCCTTATGGATCTTCCTGTATGTCTTCTATCTATCATGACATTTAGGGATGGGCTGTATTACCAAAGTCTTATACATATTAGTATTGATGATGTATCACAATATAGTTGTTTCCTCTTTAAATTCAACCATAAAATAGTTTATATATTAATATATAAATGCATGGTGAACAGTCCACTGAATTAAGTTAAGTTAAACTTTCCTGATAATTTACTCACCCCCATGTCATCCAAGATGTTTGTCTTTCTTTCTTCAGTTGAAAAGAAATTAAGGTTTTTGAGGAAAACATTCCAGGATTTTTCTCCATATAGTGGACTTCAACAGCTACTAACATGTTGAAGGTCCAAATTGCAATTTCAGTGCAGCTTCAGAGGGCTCTACATGATCCCAGCCGAGGAATAAGGGACTAATCTAGCCATTTTCTAAATAAAATAAAATATACTTTTATACTTTTTAACCACAAATGCTCGTCTTGCACTAGCTTTGCGATGCACCACATATTATGATCACAAGGGGTGGGAATCCTTAGTCACCTCACGATCTGATCCGATTCCGATTCTGGGAGTCACGATCCGATTCCAAAACGATTCTTGATCTTTTTTAATTTTTTTATTAATTAGTTTAACGACTTGAAAATCTTAAAATCCTTACACTTACATATCCTTACATAAGTAATTATAAGTACTTTTTAAAATAATTACAAATATAAAAATTGAATTAAAACAATTGTAGGCCCATGTTAAGAATTTTAAACTAATATAACTTCAAAACATACAAGCAAGTAGCAAATAATAAAGAGGAGCAAAGAAACATACTACAAGTAATAAACAATGAGTGCTTTCAGTATTTAAGATTATCTGTACGTTTTCCATTCAAGAACTTAGATTTTTTTTCTTTCTCCTCTTTCTCCTGTTGTTTGATTTTTACTGTCATCATAGACAGCAGGTGATCTCATAAGCTGCGTTCACGCATGGAAATATAAGAAGTAATGCAGTTTGTGCTGTCTGTTTCCTGTTTACATTAATTTTGCGTCATAAAACCATTTTGAGACACAACATTACACAGTTGCTCACAGACGCATGCGCAAGCACTCTTCACAAAAGCTCGTCAGCATTTGAAATTGAAAGCAACCTTCTGTTAGTGAGTTTCATATTATAAATATATAAGTCCACTGCATTCCAAATGATACAAATGATGCCTTCATAGAGCATTTGTAAGGAAAATACCGCCAGGCGAGACCGCGCACTGCAAGTAGAACGTCAAACAAAATGAGCAATGAGCACATCCTGTGCAATGAAGCCTGCGAATGTCCTTGTAATTGTCCTTCAACCTTCAACCTTTCCGAACTTCCTGAAAGTTTATTTTACAGAAGGTTTGAGTGGTGTATGTGTGTGAGGAATTATCCATAATCGTTGGAGAGAGAATTGCGATGCATCAATGGATCAATTTTTTTTTTTCTTCCCTTCTCCCACCCCTAATGAATGATCACGTTGGAAAGGTCACGCATGACATAGGTGGAAGTACCAGGCTAGGGCGAAAAACTCCATCTTTCTCCTCCAACTTCAAAATGGTCTGATATCGTTGTTTTTACCTCTTTACAATTTTTTCTTTGTTTGACTTAGTCTTTGCAAGTTCGCTTTATAAACACTTGCTCAGTACTTCTGCCTACGTCACGCGTGACCTTTCCAGCTTGTTTGCTAGACAAGACCCTTATTCCTCATCTGAGATTGTGTAGAGCCCTTTGAAGCTGCATTGAATCTGCAATTTGGACCTTTAACCCATTGGTAGTCACTGAAGTACACTATATGGAGTAAAACCCTGGAAAGTTTTCCCTAAAAAAACATAATTTCTTTTCGGTTGAAGAAAGAAAGACATAAACATCTTGGATGATATGGGGGTGAGTAAATTATCAGGATGTTTTCATTCTGAAGTGAACTAATCCTTTAAATGTTTTACAAATGAAAGTTGGACTTCCGTTAAAAAATTTGAGATCTGTAAGAGTTATTCATTTATTTATTTTTATTAATCAAAAATACAATAAAACCGTAATATTGTGAAATAATTTTAAATTATATTTTAAAATGTAACTTATTCCTGTGATGTAAAGCTTCATTTTCAGTAGTCATTAGCTATTATTAATGCTGAAAACAGTTGTGCTGCATTTGATGATAGGAAGTTCAAAAGAACAGCATTTGAAAATGTACTTGGTCAATTTAATGCATCCTTGCTGAATCTTTGTACTAACCCTAAACTTTTGAATAATACTGTACTTTATTTAATTTGATTAAATCGTCTTTTAATTTGGAACCTGAAAGCTGAAGTTGTTGCTTCTTGCAAAAGATTCTCCCAAATTATTTAAATTTGATAGTTCTTTCTGTTTCTCCAAGGTTGACTGACCACCAGAGTGCTACGATATAGCAGTAAAGTACAATATAAACAGTATAGCAGAATCTGTACTGGTTGACGAGTGTTTCTGTCGTCACACTGAAAATATCGTCATACTGCCCAGCCCTATATGCATTGTAAGAAACATACCTGCCATTAAACCCCAATTCCAGTCATCAAACTGGTGTACTTAGTTGCTTACGTTTGAGTCATGGAGTTGATCCATGGGTTGAGGGCTGAAGTGAAGAGGACAAGCCATGTGGCAACAGCCGAGGCAGGCTGCGGGCTCTCTTTTCCCGTCAGTGTCTCATAGAAGCAGATAACGATGTATGGCAGCCAGCAAACAAGTAGGCACACTGTCAACAACACACACAAATCACATGACGTGGTTAAAGATTTTTTAGACAAGCTTATTTCATTAGCTCAAGAGGAATATTGACTTGCACTGCCTCGAGGTTGTGTTGCTTGTGTGATGTATTTTGCTAATTAGTTTCTTCATAATCTACCTGGACCCTTGCTGGTTTTTTTTCTCAGTTACCAAAGACAGAGGAACAAACATCATACATTTTAAATAATTATGTTGTCAATTGATTTAAAATTTAAATCACATAAATTAAATCACAATGAGTTAAATAATAATTAATTTACAGCAATTGATTTTGTAGTCAAGCTTGTTGGACTGTCCAAGACTTTGGCAATCTACTGTATGTGTGGTAATTTTAATTGTTGATCTTTGCAAGCACACAGACCGATGTCTGTGGCCCCTGTAATCTCAGTAACTTGTTTATTATATATATATATATATTCTCTGATTTGCATAACTAGTCAAAAGATTGGACACACTTATTCATTCTTTATTATTTCCATAAGGGGCGAAACATTAAACAGCATTGAAGTAATTTGCAGGACACTTGTTGGCTGTTCTTGCTTTCTCTCCAGTCCAAATCTTCCATTAAACAAATTAAAGTATTCGTTTTAGAATAAAATGCATACATAGACATTTTTTTGTCTGCAAAACTAATTTAAAGCCTTTATATTGAAATGTTTTTAAGGTCATGAGAAAGTAAAATCTCAAATAAATTGAGCTGAGCAAGATGAAGTTTCTAAACTTTTGAATCATTGTGCATTTTCTTTGGGGTCACTGGCACTAACCGACAACCACCCTCTCACAAATTAGGTTTCTTTAAAATCTCTATTGTTTCTCTTAGGCAGTATTAGATTAAATGGAGAGAAAAAAGAAGACATTGTTTTCTTCTGAGAAAAAGGCTCTGTATGTCTTCTATAAGAAAAAAAAAATGTCTCAATAATGTCTCATATTTGTCACAATATGAACTCAAACATTTCTCATCAAATTATCAGACAAATTATCTGGGCTCTGCAATCCACAATCTCTTTATAGCTCTAGAATTACTGCACACTACCATTTAAAAGTTTGGGGTCTATAAAATTTGAAATTATTCAAATTTGAATAAAACACTTTCATTCAGCAAGGACACATTAAGTTAATCAAAAGTGACAGTAAAGACATTTATAATGTTACAAAATATTTATATTTCAAATAAATGCTGTTCTTTTGAACTTTTTATTGTGAGAATTGTGAAAAAAGTTGTATTATGGTTTCCATAAAAATTTTAAACTGTTTTCAACATTGATAGTAATGAGAAATGTTTCTTGAGCAGCAAATCGCATGTTAGAATGATTTCTGAAGGATCATGTGACAGTAAAGACTGGAGTAATGGCTGTTGAAAAAAAAATATATATATACATATATGAAGAGTCCCATCTGAAATTTTCTTCTAAAATTAGCATATTTATCAAGCTTGTATGTTTATGTTCAATTATTTCCCTTTAATGGCAATGAAAAGGACCTATTAATTAACATTTAAAGTGAAGTTACTGAACCTAAACATATGAGCTTGTTAAAAATGCTAATTTTAGAAGAAAATTTCAAACGGCACTTAGAGGCTTTTGCATCTGAAGTCTTGATATATATATATATATATATTATATAATATACAGTCAAAATAAAAATTATTCAGACGTTTTTGATATATTTTTACTAGTGGGTGCAGGAAACTATAGTTCATTTATGTAAGTGAGGATAGCAAAATAAACTGTGACATATTATACCCAAAAATTCTTCATACAATTTTACTACCAGTAAAATTGATAAAAAACAAAAATTATTCAGACACTTTGACCTGACCATGTTTTGCTTAAATGTTATCTGACATAATTAAGATTCATATTTTCTGACATAGTTTAACTCTGAGATCTTGTCATATTGTATTACCTTTTTTTAAAACTATAGTGAATAAACTGTATTAATGAATGAAATGTATAAGGTGTCTGAATAACAAAGAAATGCAGCCTTGGTGAACCATAAAAATTCTTTCAAAAACATTAAAAAATATTACTAATTCCAAACGTTTGAATCATTGTGTACGTAGATGCTGACGTTGTTCTGTGTTTGTATTAAGCAGGAAACAAATCTCAATATGCCAAGGTAAAATAAACGTACTTGACAGAATGATGTCAGAAAGATAAGCACTTAATGAACGTTCAACACATTGTGGGAAAATCAAAGACAATAAAACTGCTTTATGCCCCCTTTTTTAATTATGCTTACCGATGGTTGTCACCATTACTATGGAGCTTTTGAAGTAATTATAGGCTGGCACGTAGAAACAATGGTCTTCGTTGCAAACAAACGTCCCTCGTCGCACCTGGTTCCTGGCTATATACACTATATATCCATACATGGAGCACATCAGTACAATAGGTATGATTATTCCCAACACCATGAAGAGCATGTTGAAGGCAATGCAGGATGGTTTGAAGCTGGGAACGCAGAGGAACTTTGTCTCGCTGTAGACGTAACTGCCAAAACCGAAGAGTGGCAGAGCTGCGTTGAGGATGCTGTAGACCCACACCATCGCGAGGATGATTTTGGCCCTGTGCGCTGTAAAGATCACCGGGTAGCTGAGGGCGAAGCAGATCTCTGTGAACTTGTCGACAGTGGCCCAGGTGAGGGAATGGATGGAGGCGAGCTGGAGCAACAAAAACAGAAAGGCGCTGCCCTTGCAGGTGGCGCTCTTGCTGGGGTAGCTCTTCACTTGGAAAAGACTGTTATGGATACCAAAAGGAATGGTGGAGACGCCCAACGCCAGATCACATAGGCAGAAGCTCAGTGTGAGAATCCAGGTGTCCGTTTGCAAGTTCTGGTTGAGTAACACCACCAACAGTAGTACCAAGTTCCCCAAAATGGAACAGGTACTGGAACCAATCATCAACACTGCATAAACCACCGAAGTCCACTGCATGTTTACATGGGTGTTCAAATGCAGACATTTACAGTCAAAATACAGTCATTCGATGACAGAGATCACAATGAAAGCTGTGGAAAGAGGAGGTCACGTTTTCAGTGCCAAACCACCAGGGAAGGTGTTGCTGTATGGGAGGAGTGTACCTCATGCTGATCTTTAGGAGTAGAAGATCTAGCGCACTTCACCAAGCAATGATCTCTTTGGGGAGTGTAGTCAAACCCCCCTCCGTCTTTACTATCAGCACCTGCCTCAGCCGGTTCGAAAATGGCAAACATGTTGCCTTGAGAGGCAAAACTATGTGAACAGCTACAATCACATGTAGCGAGGTAAATAAAGCATCTAACATTTAAAGAGCACGTTTCTGTGGACACAGAGCGCATGGGGAGGCTGGAGCTGCACTGCTCTGCAAACACGGCGCATGAGATTCAATATCCTCTGTTACCTACTTTATGAGCCGTTTCGTACCCGAGTGTTTTTTTAGTATAATTGGCGAGAAGCATGACCCTAATTCGGTTTAAGCCATAATCATTAATTAAGGCTTCAGTGCCTTTACCTAGAGCTTAAGCCTTCTTTCCAGTTATATCAGTTATATCCTGTTACATGTGTCATTTCATACAGTTTTTGGATTATAGTTTTTTTTTTTTTTTTTGGTGGTGGTGGTATTGCACAAGCTATCTTTGCAGTACCTTACCTAGATGGAATTGTCAAATAGATGTATTAAAACTTAATAATTTCACAACTGCAGTCAGTTTATAGACATGTTGAGCACTTGTGATCAGTGATATGAGATACATATTAGAGCTTTTAATGGGATATTTATATTTTAGAGAAAGTTGGGTTACAGTGAGAATTTTCAGTTTATGCTTTATATTCTAGTTTAATGTGGAGAGACAACTACACTTACTGGTCATATGTTTTTTTAAAAATATTTTTTAATTGTTTTAAAAAGGTCTCATTCTCAAAAATACAGTAAAAACAGTAATAATCTGTTTTTGAATTTTGATTTCATTCTATTCATAGTCTTATTACTAAAATACCATTTAGTTTGTCATATTTTAGTCATCTGAATTGTTTTAGTTTTAGTCTTACAGTAGATTTAGTTGACTAAAATTGAATGGGTTTAGTTAAATTGTGATGCATCATTTAAAGGGATAGTTCACCCAAAAATGAAAATTTGATGTTTATCTGCTTACCCCCAGTGCATCCAAGATGTAGGTGACATTTTTTCTTCAGTTGATCACAAATGATGATTTTTAACTGCAACCGCTGCCCTCTGTCATTCAAATAATGGCGGTTGATGGGAACTTCATCTATAAGAGTGAATAAACCGAATCGATCGGTAAAACGATCGGTTTGTGAGAGAAACCGAAAAGTATTTATATCATTTTTTACCTCTAATACACCACTATGTCCAACTCCGTTCAAGACTCCTTTAGTGATGTCTGATCGCGCTCTGTCAACGGCAGTGATGTCTCGCGCATATACTTCAATGAGTGTCAGACATCACTGCCGTTGACAGAGCGCGATCAGACATCACTAAAGGAGTCCTGAACGGAGTTGGACATAGTGGTGTATTAGAGGTAAAAAATGATATAAATACTTTTCGGTTTCTCTCACAAACCGATCGTTTCGTGTCTTAGGACATTAATGTGTCGTCACGAGCCGCAGGGCTTCATTTGGATTTGTCTAAGCAAGGTTTATTCACTCTTATAGATGAAGTTCCCATCAACCGCCATTATTTGAATGACAGAGGGCAGCGGTTGCAGTTAAAAATCATAATTTGCGTTCGACTGAAGAAAAAATGTCACCTACATCTTGGATGCACTGGGGGTAAGCAGATAAACATCAAATTTTCATTTTTGGGTGAACTATCCCTTTAAGAATTTATCTGAAGTGTCCAAACCCATTATATACTCCAGGAGAAAACATCCATTACCCTTTTAATAGGAATATTAAAGTTTGAACATGTAATACAGACACATTTAACTGCTATTATATATAACATGTTTTTATTTATCTTAAAATTAAATAAAACTACTTCTAAAGAAGAACATATGGTCTTCTTCAGAGTCGTCAAATGGACCGACTTCTAGTCAGTACTGAAATTTTAAAAATGTGACACTTTGAGCACTGTTGAGCGGATTCGTAAACACCTCTGTAAATAGTCAATGATGCTCTTCACTGAGTGCTTACACAGAAACACACAGGAACGTTTGAAAGCGGGCATCTATCGCAGACCAGAGGTGTTTACGTATCCACTCAACAGCGCTCAAAGCGTCACATTTTTTAAATTTCAATACCAACTCTAGTCTTTTCATTGAATGAAAAATGCATTCTTTATAACAACTTGCATACATTATTCTTTATGCTTTCAAGCAGACATATTTATTTGTATAAATTAAATATCATTAATTCTTATTAAAGCTTTTAATTAGCAGTGAATGCTTTCCTCTTTTCCTTTTATCGTTTGATTAATATTAATGGCACATACAGCAGTAGGTTTATTAGGCTGCTGTCACTTTATGGCTGAATGCTTGGATCCAGTACACTGATGCATATCCGATATTCTCACAACTGTTTACTTTTTAAGACATAACCGACTGTGTTTATGTGAATACTCTCCAAAACAGACATTTTGACTTAATGTTGTGAGTAGCTTTCTGTGTACGTGGCTGCGAGCTTCAGGTGTGTGCGCACAGAAAACCATACCGAATAGAGCTCTCTTATGTGTTGTCATGCTTTTTCTGATCTATCCATATGTATCTCGTTTACATTTTTGAATGTTTTATGAGACTCAAGTGTATGCCAACTTATGTTCTGCCGTATACATCAGGATGTTACAATTCAAAGAATCTAATTTTTACTAGTTGAAGAAAATGTCAATAGATTTTCATCATAGTTTTTGTCATTCAAAACTATTTTTTATTTAGTTATCGTCTCGTTTTTGTCTGTAAAAAATGTTGACAAAAATGTTGACGACAAATTATCACTTTTACTGTAATTTTCATCAAATATCCAAAATGTAAAATTCTTGCTCAGCTAATAGTTGTGACTTTGGGTGAGACTTCCTATAACAAGTGTGTCCAAACCAATAGTAGATTGGTGCCAGGGTGGTGGGAAGGTTTGGGAAAACTGCTTAAAAGTAATCCTTTATTTTTTACATACGATTTGAGGGGTTCATCTTAAATTGTTGAACAAAATATTAGGCAGTGTTCATTCTCTTTTTTTTTTCTTCTTCTTCTTCTTCTTCTTCTTCTTCTTTTTTTTCTTCAGCACAACGCTCCTATCCCACAGGGTGGACGTGGAGCCATACAGTACGTAACACAGTATCAGCATTCTAGCGGACAGAGACGCATCAGAGTGACCACAATTGCAAGGAAGTAAGTCGTTTGTCCATTTATTAACCATCATTGATTGCTACATACACTACCATTTCAAAGTTAAGGGTTAGTAAGATTTTTCTTTTTATAGAAATTAATTCTTTTTTTTTTTTTTTTCAATTGTTAGTGACAGTAAAGACATGAATACTATTACAGAGAATTTCTATTTCAAATAATTGCTGTTCTTTTGAACTTTCTATTCATCAAAGATGGAAGAAAAATAATTTTCCACAAAAAATGTAAGCAGCATAACTGTTTCAGCATTGATTTATTGTCTTTCAATCATAAATGTCCCTAATTTTCTTTTGTGGGACACAAGAACCGATACAGTCCCCAAAGTGTCCACTGTGTTCTCTACCTATTTGAGTAATATAGTAATATAGAGTATTCCACGGGTCATGGAATTTCTGGAATATCATGGAATTTTAAAAGGTCTATTCAAGACATTGAAAGTCAGGGAATTCTTTTTTTTTGTTTGTTTGTTTGTTTGTTTTTTTGTCCAAGTCATGGAATATCAGGGATTTTTGTTTGTCGCTTTAAATTTTAGTTTCCATTTAGTTTCCCATATTCCTGTGAGAATATTTTCATTTAAAGGGATAGTTCACCAAAAAATGAAAATTTGATGTTCATCTGCTTACCCCCAGGGCATCCAAGATGTAGGTGACTTTGTTTCTTCAGTAGAACAAAAATGCTGATTTTTAACTCCAACCGTTGCCGTCTGTCAGTCAAATAATGCTAGTGGATGGGAATTTCTACTATAAGAGTAAATAAAACTTGCATAGACAAATCCAAATTAAACCCTGCGGCTCGTGACGACACATTTATTTCCTAAGACACGAAACGATCGGTTTGTGCGAGAAACCGAACAGTATTTATATAATTTTTTAACTCTAATACACCACTATGTCCAACCGCGTTCTGAACTCGTTAGTAAGGTCTAATCGCGCTCTGACAGCGGCAGTGATGTCTCGCTCACATTGAAGTATATGCGCGAGACATCACTGCCGCTGTCAGAGAAAATTATATAAATACTGTTCGGTTTCTCGCACAAACCGATCGTTTCGTGTCTTAGGACATCAATGTGTCGTCACGAGCCGCAGGGTTTAATTTGGACTTGTCTATGCAAGTTTTATTTAAGTCACCTACACCTTGGATGCGCTGGGGGTAAGCAGATAAACATCAAATTTTCATTTTTGGGTGAACTATCCCTTTAAGCCTAATAATTAATAAAATTATTTTTACCAATAAGACCCCCCCCCCCCCTCAACTTTTTGATGTGATAATCCGGCCCTCGAATGAAACTACTTGAAGAGCCCTGTTCTATGGTTAGGACACAGTAAGCCACCTTTTCACTGCACGATTGTCGCATTTCGCCCCCTAGTGGCAGTCGCACAGAATTTTCAAATTGGACGTGCGTAGCCGTTACCTTCGTTTATTCACCATAGTAAAATTAATAAATAAATAAAGCTTTCAAATGGATGGATTTAAAATACTGTCTGTGGCTGATTTTTGTCTGCTCAGTACTCATCACAACAGTTTTTCCATTCATCATAGGTCATGACAATTCAGCTTTTTAGTCTGTGAAAGTCAGGGAAAAGTCAGGGAATTTGACATTTGGCTTAGAGTGGGAACCCTGGTAATAGTACATACAACACCAGGAACTAAAGAAAAAAATCTTGGGCACATCATCATAATTGTAGGTTGTCCTTAGATTGATTCTCGTCCTTTCATAAATGCCTCCCGGTTTGGACTTCATGTCTGCACATCATCCATGTGTTATCCTCAACAACCACATCCAGTTTCCATGACGATATGAAAAAGAAATCGAAAGATTCCACTTTTAGAACGTTGCATTTGTCAGAATCCGAATCGATGCACCTTGAAAGAGTACATTCAGTCTTCGACAAAGACTACGCTGTTTGTAGCTTTCAAACATACTTAAAATGCTTTTTAAATATACCTCTTGGATTTTTTTTTATATCCAGACATTGAGGATGAATCAATGTGAGTCAGACTGATGATGCACAAGCTTGTGTCAGAAGGTCACTGTGCTATAACGTGTTCTCCTTATCCTCCTCTTCAGCTGGGCTGATGCTCAGACTCAGATCCAGAGCATCGCTGCATCTTTTGACCAGGAGGCCGCCGCCATCCTCATGGCCCGCTTGGCCGTCTACAGGGCTGAGACGGAGGAGGGCCCGGATGTTCTGCGCTGGCTGGACCGACAACTCATCCGCTTGGTGAGTCTTTCAGCCTTTCTTCTTTCCGTTTCCCATTCTGAGTATAATCAGTCATTTAGTATTAGGGATGCACAATAACTTCTCTTAATTATTATTATGTTCAATTTGCAGTGCCAGAAATTTGGAGATTATCATAAAGACGATCCCAACTCATTCCGTTTCTCCGAGACGTTTTCGTTGTATCCTCAGGTACTTGCCTCCTGTCTAGCACACTATGACAGCACTGAATCTTACTTAATTGCAAAGTGAAAATGAGATCTTGCATTGTTTTTGGCAGTTTATGTTCCATCTGAGGAGGTCTTCATTTCTGCAAGTGTTTAACAACAGTCCTGATGAAAGCACCTATTACAGACACCAGTTTATGAGGCAGGACCTGACCCAGTCTCTGATAATGATACAGCCCATCCTCTACGCATACTCGTTCAACGGGCCACCAGAGGTAAACATGCAGAATTTCTCCCATTGAACATTTTGCACAATTTTCAGGTGACCAAACGAGTGATTTCATAGATGGCAGATACTATGTTCATGCATGTTCTTCAACTTGCACACGTTAAAGACTTTTAATTTTTTAATTTTTTTTCCAAATTGGTAGTAATCAATGTATATATAAGCTATGTAAATTTTTTTTGGCAATGTCTATATTCAACTTAGAGCATAGACTCTTGTACCTTAATGCATTTTTTACAACTCATTTACAAGTACTAATAATATAAAGACTTTGATAAAAATATGTTCTGTTCAAAAGTTTGGGGTTGTTAAATGTTCAGTATGTGATAAATTTGTCCGCTAGAGGTCGCTAGAGGCCTATTCAAAACAAAGGCGTAGCTTGATGACGGCAAGTTTGAGTGTGGAATCTTGGGACATGTGGTCTCCACCTCAACAGACAGTGCAATAGGACTTGGGAAGAAAACATGTTAATGGATACGATTATTAATGTTACTGTAGTATGAAGCAGAGCAGGACCGAGTGTTGTAGTATCTGAACGAGGAGCTGGAGCGATTGCGCAACACACTCCTCACAAACTTTTTTATGAACTTTTAACTTTTGAACTTTTATTATGCCACAATCGCCGGCGCTGCTTCCGCTTTACCATCTGTATCATATGTATTGACAGCACAATTTTTATTGTGAGGTTATGATGTAAAATTATGATGACTACACTGTAGCTGCTACAGTAACTAACAAAATCTATCCAATACTGGATTTCGTAAGTGTCTGAAAAAGACAATTTTCACATGCCATCATTACATATTGCGTCATGCTATATTGCAATAAAATACAGCAAATATAGTTTGACAGTAAATTATCAAATTAATTGATTACTGTTTATTCAGATGATAGGAAAACGATTACCACTTGTTCAACAAATATATACACTTGTGTACATTCAAACACAATAATTGGGCATACATAGCAAACTCAAGTTCAACGATTTGTGCGAGTAGATTACATACAAAGTCAATGCAAAAACGCGATCAGACTATGGATCAGACGCATCCTCGCGCAAGTCTACAGACGTGATGCCCCGCGTCTGGCATGTATGCCCCATAATACTAATCGTGTTGATCGTTGTAATGGCATACGTTTTCTGTAAAGATACCTGTCGAGTAAAACACAAGCGAGATCCGCATCTGTTTCTAGGTGAAGTTTGTCACGAAGCTCTCTCCATCTAGAAAATGCAACACCGATATTGATCCTCGCTTTTTCTCTCCTCTTGTCCCAAACTCTTCTTGGGTCGTTTGGTTGGCCCGTACACTTACGTTTACGGGAGCTGTCCTTGTCGACAGAACCAGCGGCAGATGGTAAACAGTAATTATGTTCCATAAATAAGTAACACAATCCACCATAAAACGTGCAAGAAGTAAATAAGGAACTGCTTGAAGCAAGCTAGTGGTTTGCTGGACGCTAGACACTACTTCCGCATTTGTCCATGACACTGTTGTCATGTGGTTTCTACGTCAGTAAAGGCGGTAACAAAGGTAACTGACGTCATTGACAGGCGACTGCACTGCCCCGTGTCAGTGTTTAGAATGGGAATTTTCTCATGATTTACAAGTAGTTGAAAAAACATTAGAGATATTGTTAGTAATCAGCTGGACAAAATATATAACACTAGCCTAGTGGTTTTTGGATATTTACTGCGAATATCTTACAAATTGTACCTTTAAAGGGTTAGTTAACCCAAAAATTAAAATTCTGTCATTAATCACTCACTCATGTTGTTCCATACCCATAAGACCTTCGTTCATCTTCGGAACACAAATTAAGATATTTTTGATGAAATCAGAGAGGTATGATCCATAGACAGCGATATATCCACCTCTTTCAAGGTCCAGAAAGGTACTAAAGACATCAGTCGACATGACTGCAGTGGTTCAACCTTAATTTTATAAAGCGACGAGAATACTTTTTGTACACAAATACAACAACTTTATTCAACAATATCTTTTCTTCTTTGTCCTTCTCATATGCTGTTTACGTTCAGCGCTTCCAGGTTCTATGTCAGAACGCTGACTTATTATTGGCCCGGCTCTTGCGTCAGCATCACACAAAGGCATCATGCTACTCACTTGAACAGCCTTTGCCAATACTGATCCCGTGTTCTTATGTAGAACCTGGAAGCGCTGAACGTAATGAAAATGACACAGAAGAGAAGAAATTTTTCTTGCGTACAAAAAGTATTCTCGTCGACTGTTTTAACGATGTCTTTAGTACCTTTCTGGACCTTGAAAGTGTTGATTATATTGCTGTCTATGGACGAGTCATATACCTCTCAGATTTCATAAAAAATATCTTAATTTGTGTTCTGAAGATGAATGAAGGTCTTATGCTGTGGAGCGACATGAGGGTGAGAATTTTCATTTTTTGATGAACTAACTCTTTAATGTTTTTGAAAGAAGTCTCTTCTCCTCACCACTTATTTTCACTTATTATATATAATATTATTACAATTTAAAATAGCTTTTCTGTTTTAACATATTTTAAAATGTAATTTATTCCTTTGATGGCAAAGCTGAATTTTCAGCATCATTACTCCACTTTTCAGTCACATGATCTTTCAGAAATAAATCTAATATGATGATCTGCTGCTAAGAAACATTTCTTATTATTATCAATATTGAAAACAATTGTGCTGCTTAATAGTTGTGTGGAAACTGTGATACTTTTTTCCCCTCCAGGTTTCTTTGATGAAAGGTTCAAGAGAGCAGCATTTATTTGAAATCGAAATTTTATGTAACATAAATCTTCAACAAATAAAAGCCTTGCAAGTATTGATTTCTTTTCAGACTCCAAACTTTTAAACAGTAGTGTACAGAAAGTGAAACTGGCTTAATCATTTTGTAAAAGTGTTCAAATATCAGTATTAATTCAGTAAGCTTAATGAGTAAATCACGTGTCATGACTCACGTTGATTCTGAAGTGCAATGTCATGGTGACTCTGCACTTGATGTCCCCTGACTCAAAAGATTAAAATGTTTAATTAGTGCGCTGAGATCTTTTGTTCTTATTTTTGTTTAAGCTCATATTATTTTCTTTAAATCTTTTTGCAAAGGCATGGTATCGTTTGTACCCAGGAGCCTGAAGGTTGCATGCATTTTAACATGCTTGTAGAGGGAGAGGGAGAAAGCAAGCAGGCAAATGTTGTATAATTCTGTAGAGTATAAACTCTACATAATGATCTGATGGTCAGTTGTACTTGTACTTTAGTAGGACTGAGTGAGTTAAACAACATCAGGATGATTATACAATGAGCAATTCAAACTGACGTGTGTGTATTCTAATCTGCTTTTAATGGAGGGCTTTATGTCACTTTCTGTTTTTCCCCTGACACTGGGAACAGAAGGGGGGAAGTTTCAGGAAAGATGTTTATCAAAGCATCTAATTGACAGTGACAGTCCAATAACGGGCTTTGTTTCCTGTTGTTGTAGCCCGTGTTGCTGGACAGCAGCAGTATCTTGCCTGACCGCATCCTCCTCATGGACACCTTCTTCCAGATTCTGATTTACCACGGAGAGGTAAGGTGTAAAAATGGTTACACTTTATTTAGATAGTCCACTTTAGACATTTTGCTAATTATAAATAACTTTGCAACTACATGTCAACTAACTCTCTTTAGAGTATTTATAGACTGTTAGGTTAGGATTAGTAGAGTTAGTAGAAAGACAAGTACTTGCGAAGGTGCTTCTAATCAGTAGAATGTCTGTTGGGGGAACATCAAAATAAAGTGTTAGCAGATATCAGTCTTCTAATACTCTTAATAACTGGTAGTTGACGTCTAGATGCAAAGTTACTTATAGTTAATAGCATGTCTGAAGTGGACTATCGAAATAAGACATTACCGTAAAAATCACAGCTCACAGTCTGCCTGTGTGTTTTTTTTTTGTTTTTTTTTTCCCCCATGACTGGGTTTTTCATGTTTTCAATAATTGAGAATGCAGTCTGTTTTCTTGGTCTCGGTCTGAACTGTTCAATAATCTGCGCACATGAAATCAGAGCCAGTTTTACACTGAAACAATTTTAAACTTGGCTGCGTTTCAGCGACAGACATTTTCTGATTAAGCACTTGTAGGTGTCTTGCTGAAGTACATGCTAATGAAGTGAAATTTAAAAAACAAATAGAGTTAGATGTTCCCATGGAGTCATAGCTCAAAAAATACATTTACTAGCAAATAAAAAGGTTTTCAGATTGATCATGTTGTAGTATGACTTCTGACAGATATATTTTCCCTCATTTAGACGGTGTCTCAGTGGCGTAAAGCCGGGTACCAGGACATGCCAGAGTATGAGAACTTCCGGCACCTGCTGCAGGCTCCCGTGGATGACGCCCAAGAGCTTCTACACACTCGTTTCCCCATGCCACGCTACATAGACACAGAGCACGGTGGCAGTCAGGTACAGACGATGTGATGACATAGTTTTTCAGAATGCTTCTCTGGATTTTTATGATGCACTCATACTAAACTACACTGATTTAGTCTAAGATTATTGGAGAGTTTAGTAAAGTAATAATAAAGATCATTTATATTTATTATTCAAAAGTAAAGGTCTTTAAAGGGCAGAGCTTGTGAGCGAAGTGGAGCGGTTTGATGCTCCGCTTAATATTCCACTCTATGCCGGTGCGCTCCGTTCAATCGCTCACGGCTCAAGCAAACACTCACGCTCAACGGTTAAATGACGTTCGCCTAAATCCTGCTCTGACATAAAATTTCTCTTTACTATACGTCTTTGTATCTTTAAATTTCTTTTACAGTAGGCCTATAGATAACAATTATGATATTTGTGGCTTTAAAAGAATAATTTATAAAATAAAATGGTAGGCTATAAATAAACATGACATGACTTGACTGGAAACATTACCACTCATATGTTCATGCTATGTTAAAGGGTTATTTCACCCACAATTAAGAATTCTGTCATCATTTACTCACCCTCCTGTCATTCCAAATAACTTTTGTCTCTTCAGAACACAAATAAACATATTTTTCATAGATTTCTGTACCTCCTATGAAAGTCTATTGGCCCTAAACTCTGTCGCTTCAAAACGGTCGTAAAATAAATCCATATGAATCGAGTGGTTTAATCCAAATCTTCAGTAGAGACACAATCACATTTTATGATGAACAGATTTAATTTAGGCTTTTATTCAAATATAAACATTAATCAGCAAACAATCTTTACAGCATTCAATTTTGGTAAACGTTAACTCAAGCATGCTTGCTTGACAAGCGAGAACCAATGTGGTTCATTCTCGCATGTCACGCCACACCTTTGGGCTTCCGCAAGTACCCATGAGGTTTGTTCTTGTACGTCAAGCAAGTTTGGTGGAGCTTCTGTTTATGTTCACTGATCAATGTTTATAAATTCAATCTGTTCATCATATGAAGCCATCGTCTCTCTCAGATTTAATTAAAAATATCTTCATTTGTGCTCTGAAGATGGATAAAAATGTAACGGATTTGGAACAATATGAGGGTGAGTACATGATGACAGTATTTCCATTTTTGGGTGAACAAATCCTTTAATATTCTCTGACCTGTATGAGCTTTGTTGTTAAATCCTTCTACACAGGCAGCTACCTTGTAAAGTGCCTTCTAACTGAAACAAAGCCTGAAAAGTGACAGATTTCGAATACTACTTGGCAGGAGCAGCTCTGCACTACTCACATGAAACACATGAAAGACTTGACTTAGTTGATTCCAATGAAATCTGATTTTAGCATGTTGCTAAGTGATAACCTTTTAAGCACAGTTTTTGGTAAAATAGAGAAAAAAAGAGTTTCATTAGATTGAATTAGATTTTTGTCAATACTTTTAGGCATTTAATCAAATATATTTACAATACACATTTCTCTCAACTTGTCCACTATTGTGGATTAAACGTTTTAGTAACACTTCATTTCTGATGGTCCACTTTACACATTCTACTAACTATAAGTTGCTTTGCAACTACAAGTTAACTAACTCTAGAGTATTAGAGTATTAGTAGTCTGCTTAAGGTCATCATGAAATCAAAATTGGCCCTATTTGCTTTGTTAGTGCACATTACTAGTCTTGTGTTGAACAATTAATCGGTGCAAGTTAATACACAGAAAAAAATTGTTTGTTGTGGTAATCTTTAATCAAAATCTGAAAATTTGCATCCACTCTGGAATGGCATTCCTTCTCTGATGACGTCAGTTTGATGGCTTTGGATGAATATCCTTAACCACTCCCCTCCAAGATGGAGAGGAGGTGCGCTAAAATAAAAACTTGCCCTCTATTCAATATTCCATTTCACTTGGAAATACGCCACAACACTGAAGTAAAGTTTCAACTTCCGGTTCATGGGGACTTTAAATGATTAGTTCATTTCAGAATTAAAGTTTCCTGATAATTTACTCATCCTTTCTTTCTTCAGTCGAAAAGAAATTATGGTTTTTGAGGAAAACATTCCAGGATTTTTCTCCATGTAGTAGACTTCACTGGGGTACAACGGGTTGAAGGTCCAAATTACAGTTTCATTGCTGCTTTAAAGGGCTCTGCATGATCTCAACTGAGGAATAAGGGTCTTGTCTAGCGAAACGATTGGTCATTTCCTAAAAATAAAAATAAAATTTATATACTTTTTAACCAGAAATGCTCTTCTTGCACTAGCTCTGCAATGCTCTACGCATTACGTAATCACGTTGGAAAGGTCATGCGTAACTTAGGAGAAAGTACTGATCCTGTGTTTACAAAGCGAACATGCAAAGACTGAGTCAAACGGCCTTTACAAAAAAAGGTAAAACAACAATGTCAGAGGAAAAAAAGGTTAGGAGTACTTCCGCCTACGCCATGTGTGACCTTTCCAACGTGATTACGTAATGCGTTTCCTTATTCCTCGGCTGGGATCGTGTAGAGCCTTTTGAAGCTGCACTGAAACTGCATTTTGCACCTTCAACCCATTGTACCCCAGTGAAGTCCACTATATGGAGAAAAATCCTGGAATGTTTTCCTCAAAAACTTTTCAACTGAAGAAGGAAAGACATATACATCTTGGATGACATTTGGAAGAGTAAATTATCAGGAAATTTAAATTCTGAAGTGAATTAATCCTTTAATATCTGCTAAAACTTCATTTTGATGGTCCCACAACAGACATTCTACTGACTTAAAGTACATGTCAATATATTCTACTAACCCTAACCTAATAGTTTAGTTCAGTGGTTGGAAACCTATGTCTTGCGAGCTACAAATGGCTCTGACAAAAATCAGGTCTCTCAGCCTTTACCAACAAATGATCGATAAAAAATTAGACACATCACTAGCAATGTGCAGAAACTGCAGAAAAAGCAGCCAATTACAATTCCTTTGTTATATAACCTACCAAAGTTAATAAAAAGTTTAGAATAATAATAATTATGATGAAAAAACAAACAAACATGTTTTTATAAAATTATATTATTTTTTTTGCTGTGGCTCTTTTAGAAAAATGCATTAACAAAAAAAAAAAAAAAAAGCTCTTTGGTCAAAAAAAAGTTCCCGACCCCCAGTCTAGTTAGTATGATGTCTAAAGTGGACCATCAAAATAGAGTATAACCAATGTTTTGCTCATCTCACCACAATGCATTTTCGGTTTCCCCTCTGAATGCCTAAGATTTTAGTCAGCATAATGTCTTTGCCTCTTTTTTGACATATTGGGAGCACACACCAATGATGCCTTAAATTGCTGTCTAGGTGGGCAGGGGCAGCTGACTACATTTTGGAATAGAACTTAATTATGCTAAAAATCACAGTAACATGGTTATTTATTGCTTTTTTTTAAATGGAATGGAAGAAGGTTAAAATATAAAATATGGCGATTTTCAATAAACAGTTAAATAGATTAATTATAATTAGAAAACCCAAACAAACAAGCAGTTCTTCTGCCAAGTAATGCAGTTCATTAGCCTGATGGAGGTTTATGGTTGCCAAGCAGCATAACAAATCAAAGATCATTCTGTGTTGCAGCCAACATTTAAGTGCAATTGGCTCTTGAAAATGGAATTCAGCTGATGTTTGGTCACAGATTTGTTTGTGTGTGATCTTGGTAGACCCTACGTTTCGACTGTATTAAAATCATTGATTATGAAATGTCCCCATAAAATATGAAAACTCAACATGAGTGTGGGTATGTAGACCCACCAACTATGTTAGATCTGGCTGTAAAAAAAAAAAGTTTTATCTGTTCTTTTAAATAATAGATTTGATTTGAAAGAGCCATGTTGTTAAATGGCGAACAACAGTTGCTTGAATCAGTAATTTTAGAGTATAATATAATATTTATAAATTGCTTTCACAAAACACCTCCATTTTCTCTAACCTTGATTAATGACAGCTTAAATGGAAGGTGCTACTTTGAAAACAGTTCTTCTGACTGCTTTTCAGTCAGTTTCTACACTTGAAAAACTCGCCCTCGAGGACTTTTAAACGCCGCTTGTGAATAAATGACTGGAATGGGTTATTGAGACTTGGCTGCTGTTCTGCATATTAATACACTGTTTTTAGGGTCTGAAATTTTACCAAGATTTATTCATTTTTCTCCCCCCTCCAGGCTCGGTTCCTCCTCTCCAAAGTGAATCCTTCTCAGACTCACAACAACATGTATGCATGGGGTCAGGTGAGTGCTGTATATCTCACCAACACAGGCGCATTTCCCTTTTGAGGAATATTGATTGGTCTACTGTAACGAGCTGTTGTTATACAACTATATAAACATATTTCAGCTTTTTCTAAAGCCGCTGATTGAATCACATTTCCTGTGTTTGTGTAGGAGTCTGGCGCACCCATTCTCACAGACGACGTGAGTCTTCAGGTGTTTATGGATCATCTGAAAAAGCTGGCAGTGTCCAGCGCAGCCTAAGAGCCTTCAGTCGTCAATCTTTTTCTCAATAACACATAGCCAGCAGGATCACATTGGCACTGCCCTCAGTTTTTCCCATTTATATCATGCATATATAGAGCCCAGACCTTTGAAAAGAGAGATTGAGTCAATCGTTAAATGGCAGGGTCATTCTTTAATGTTCAGTTATGATAAAAAAAATGGCAAATGCTGCATCCTCATAACACTACATGTTGAATATACATCAGGACAAGATATTTGCTGCTGTTTTAATCAGAATGAATTTATTTAGCTATGTGAGTGGCTACATGGTTTAAGAAATAGTTTACAGTCATTATTTACTTGTTTTTATGCATTCCAAACCCATATGCTGCCTTTTTTTGTACTTGGACACAAACCGAATTGTTTAGACAAAAATTCTTTTGAAGCCATATGATAACTTTCACTGTCTAGTCTACATTTGCCTCCAAAATTCAAAAATGGCATTCGCTTACTACACAAACACAAACCAATGCCGTTTTTAGTTGATGGATTTTACGCTCCACATACAAAGCTATTATATGTCTTCAGAAAACCTGGAATTTAGTGCACAAGTCATTTCAATTATTTTTATTGTGCTTTTTTCTTGTAGCAAAAAACAATTATTTGAAAGCTATTTGTGTTTTACGGCAAAAAATAACAGCATACGGGTTTGGAACAACATAAGGGTAAGTAAATGACTGAACATTTATTTTTTGCCTGAACTGTTGCTTCAAATCTGATGTTTACGCGTATAAAGCTCTGTGATGAGACCTCAAGTTGAACGGAGGGAGGAAACTAGCTCGTTTTAGCATACCTGCAGCAGATTCTTTTGTTTGCCTAGTCAAGGAAGGTGAAAGCAGTGCCAATGTAGCCAATTAAGCATGAGCGTTCGAACGCCGCCTCCAGTCAACAGCGCAGAACAATGGCTTATTTTTAAAACCTGTGCGCATCCCTCGTCTCGTTGCTGTTGATGGTTTGTGTTTCAGCACAAGGTTGAGTGCCCCTTTCAAACAGACTTGCAGAATTTGTAAGCTGCCTCTCTGTCTGTCACTCTGATATTTATGAGCCATTTCTAGCAGTATTGTATGTTTTGTTTCTAATAAAACCGGCTTCATGATCCCAGCTGGTCTGCAGTGTTCAGATTTTGAATTTTGGAAACAAACTATTATTTATTTATTTTTTTTTGTCACTCTTGCCTTTCAAATCAGCATCCTGTGAGTCTCAAAGGACACCGAAGCCTATGCGTGCATCACCATTTTCCTTTAAAGAATAGCTGAAAGCCCTGTCATCCTCATGTCATTCCAAACTGCATGACGTTCTTTCTTCTGTGGAATGCACACATTTTGTATCATCTGAGTTGGTCTTTTCCAAACAGGCTTCGATTGATATGAGGGGAAAATATTCCTTTTAACAGAGCTTAACTATTGCATGTTCCTCAAGTAAGAGATTGGGTTGGTGGGCGTAATAATGAGTTGCATTACTGTACACCATCATGACATATAATTGCACATTCAACATCCAACACAAAGACTCAGGGATTTGCTTTAAAAAAAAATGACTTGCCCATTTACAGTATTTGTGTGGTTGTTTTCACTGATGGCCACATGGGAGCAGCAATTAACTAAGAGAGCGCCGGTACAACTGCAATTATTGGAGAAGACAAAAGTTCTTTTAAATGCCATGTGTATATGATTAATCTCATGGCAGTTGATTTTTTTTTACATCCAAGTTTTATGGAAAGACAATAACTTATTTATGCCTTCAGTGTTCATTATTTCAGAGCTCACCATGTTAAGGTTTTTCATCAGCCTCTTTTATGGATCATGCCTAGATTTTCATGCTTATTAAATTAATAAATTCAATACTGCAATAGGCCATTATGGAAAGGATATTACTTGCACCTCCTGAGCACAATGTAATGTGCCAATGTGTCATCTATATTCTGGTCCTATAATGCATTCTGAAACTTTTCACACTATTTCAACTCAATGGCTGTGAAAGCCTGTAGCCTCCTATATTATTTTCTTACATTTGGTAATATTTACCTCTTTGTCAACTCGTTTCAAGTTGCATAACAAATGCTAAAGAATTGTGTCTGAAGAACATTTTTTTGATGTTGATTTGGAGACGAGTAGTTGCATACCGTGACTTTGTGGTCTCTTATTGCAATTGTAACATACAATACAAATCAATGTGTATTTGAGGGCTGAGCATTTTGTAGCGATGGTTAGCTGGAGTGTCCTGATGCATTTTACAAGCACTGCAGTGTAGAATGTAAGCAGGTTGCAGACACTGAGGGTGGGCACAAAGCATATTACTACAAACAATATTCGTAACTTTATTGCTGTGGTTCTATGACAGTCTCATTGATTTGACTGATGTGATCTTAGAAAATCTTTTACTTAGATCACTGCCAAGGGGCAGAAAAATATGAAATTTGAAGCTTGTTAAGACAAATTAAGACATACATTATGTCTCTACCAAAACCACAGTGTTGTTAAACTCACTGTCTTGTAGCACCCTCCAGAGAGGTTGAGAATGATCTGATCTCCTGCCAGAAAGGCTCCATTAATTATTGAAAGAGATTGGCTGCATTTTGGTGCAAAATATGCACTTTAATTATGAATTAGATTTGATGATAAAATCTCCATGACTCATTGGAAGAATGCTACAGATTTTGGGTCAATGTGTTTCACTTTTCCAATTCATTAGGCATGATAGATCTAGATAATTAACCCACACAATACTGGCCTCACAGATGGGTGGAAATTTACTCATTACACAAAATGAAGGTATGCCTTGCTGATTGAAATTCTCAAAATATCTCTCCCTAGATTGAGTTTGTTTGTTAAATTAACTAACTCAAGGCAGATTCATTCAGGCATATTTCAATGCACACATCACATCAACCACACGTTTTGTCCTTTGTCCTTGTAATCAGGACAACTGTCTTTTAAGCAGGTTGCTTTAGAGTCTAGATTGAATTATGCTGTACAAGAGCATGAGCACATAGTTTATCTGTGACTATTAGTACGGTAATGTCACAGAAGACAGCGACAGAGAGTATCTGTGAGTCAGAAATGAATCCAGAGGACATGCTGAAACTACACCGCCATCAAGTGTTTTCTGTCGGGTTATTTGAAAAATGTACTAAAGCTGATGCTTTTTTAAAGAGTTTGTATCACTGCAGTATCCCCAAAAAAGTTGGTAAAAAAAAGAATAGAAAACAAAAATAGCAACTGTGATTGCCATCTTTAAAAATATGATAGAAACATTTTAAATTTAACAGATTAAACTTAAAATTACAGTAAAAAACAACAACCTGTATTTCATTAAGGACAATGACAGAAAAAACTACATTCTGAGTCAGTTCATCTCTATTCACCCATCCACTCATCCATCCACTCATCCACCCATCTACTTACTTACCCATCCCATCCATCCATCCATCCATCCACTTATCCATCCACTCATCCATCCACTCATCCACCCATCTACTTACTTACCCATCCCATCCATCCATCCATCCATCCACTTATCCATCCACTCATCCTCTTACTCATCCATCCATCCACTCATCCATCCACTTACTCATCCATCCATCTACTTACTCACCCATCCATCCACTCATCCACTTACTCATCCATCCATCCATTCACCCACTTATCCATCCACTCATCCTCTTACTCATCCTTCCATCCACTCATCCATCCACCCACTTACTCATCTATCCATCCACTCATCCATCCATCCATCCATCCACTTATCCATCCACGCATCCTCTTACTCATCCACTTACCCATCCATCCACTCATCCACCCACTTATCCATCCATCTATCCATCCATCCATCCACCCACTTACCCATCCATCCACTCATCCATCCATCCATCGATCTATCCATCCGCCCACTTACTCATCTATCCATCCACTCATCCATCCATCTATCCACTCATCCATTTACTCATCCATCCATCCACCCACTCATCCTCTTGCTCATCCCTTACCCATCCATCCATCCACTCACTCATCCATCCATCCATCCACTCATCCACCCACTCTCCATCCATATGATGCTACAGTATTGCTATGCAGTTGCTAAGATGGTTTGAGTGGTTGTTAATGGGTTGCTATGGTGATAATAATGGACCTTATTCACAGTAGATACCATATTATTTTTTTCAAAAATGTGAAAGAGAATTACTTAAGTTTAATAGCCTACTTAGAGTTAGCGGTTTGTTCATATCCCTTTTTTAGCTTTTAGTATGAATATGTTAGCCTGAAGGTCATGAATAAGCTGGTGTGTTCCAAAACAATGACAAAATTTGCATTTAGGAGATATAAGCATTCAAAACTTACAGTCTCTCACTTCCATTAAAATGGATAACAGATTTTCATGACATCACATCACACTTCAGTTTCTCATCAAATCTTCTGTCCAATCAAATGCTCTCTAGAATCTGAAGTCCCGCTGCCTCCTTCACTCTTACAGACGCTGAAGCCTCGGCTGAAATCGGTCACTTGTTCACACATTTACTAGTTTCTACATGGTGAATGGCACATGGTGCACTATTTAGATAATAGGGAAAGATTCAGTCAGTGTAAATATGCTTTCTGCCGCAACACAGTCTGCTCCGGTCCAGAGAAACGAGAGCACAGAGCGGATCATATGTGCGAGTCGGCTCAGACCACAAGGTATCGAACCCATTTGAATTCTGCACAGAATGCTGTTTATAATCGATATGAAGGACATTATGAGGAGAAACGGTTAGGGATTAGAAGGAAACAGAGGTTTTACTGAGTCTAATGGCTCTGGCCGAGCTGTAACATAAACAAAACGCTATTGGCTATTTAAAAAAGGGGGCGGGGCTGTTTGATATATCGCCCTGTCTTCCTGTTTCAGTTGAAATTACATCAACACATTGAATAATGCTGCCCATTCCAAGACACTTCAGTGGGCCTTTAACTTTGAGCTCTGGCTTGTGTTACTCAAAGGTTTTAAATTTAAAGCTTAAGTTGATAAAAAAAAACAGATGCTTGCTTGTATGGCATTAAATTGTGGTTCATGTTTCCATGGCAACAATGCATCTCCTGTTATTTTTTCACCATATAAATTATCTGAGAGAATATAATCCAGAAATGGCAGCCAAGACTTTACTTTTACACTGTCACTCCAAAGACAAAAGAGATGACAAGCTAAATTTAGATTTAAATACTTACTGTTTGTTATCAGAGAATTAAACAGTTAACGGAGCAATTACTAGTGTAGTCACTTGGAATCAAATATTCACCTGTGAAAGGTGAATTGAAAAACAATTCTGTATTTAATACATCATTGTTATGTAAACTTAAAGTTTCAGCTTTACATGACCATTTACATTCACTGCTTCATGATAAGGGTGTTATAATAAAACCTTCACAGAGGTGCATTCATGTATTTAAAAAAAGAAAATGTGCATTCATATTTATTTACTTATATTTTTCTTTTTAAAAATAAATAAAAGAAGATTATGGAAATGTATTATTAAATGATGTTATCACAGTGTATGCAATATGAGGATGTATCCTATATGAATTTTTGCCAAGAGTATCCATAGCATCTGCCACAGTTTTTTGTTATTTGAATTTCTTTTGTGAATGACAGTGGTGGCTAATACAAAATTACCAGCTTTGATGTTTAGTGGAAACTATGGTTACATGGACATTTTTAAACTAACTATCCAAGCTAAGTTATCTTCTGAACTATGAGAAACAATATCATGTTGAGAATCTTACACAAGTCAGGTTTAGTTCTGTTTCCTGTTGTTGGCAAGTGTGTATATTAAGATGAATTATGAGGTGTGAAATATAATTGCATGTCATTGCTTTAAAGAACTTTATAGTTGCCCCTTAATAGCTGACCCATATGTAATTTTATATTTGCAGTATGTTTCTTTGTCCTATGTTGCCAAGTAACTAATGCCCATTCATTTGAGTATACTGCATTTGCCTTAGTCTACTGCACATCAGTAATTATCATATATCTCAGCACACAATCTCTGAGGACGGTCCCAGATGTCCCGCAATTCTCAGAGGTCCAGAAACAAGTGTTCCAATGAATGAGCATGATTTCTCCAATACACCGTGCTGCAGTCTCACTGAACTCTCATTTTGGGACTTTACTGATAGATTGCTCTCCTGTGCAACTGACAGTTCTATTTCAGTCAGATCTTTGAAATACAGTGAGAGAAGAGAATTGATCTTGGCTGCATCTGAAATTACATACTCCCAGAGTATGTACTTCTTTTGAATAAAGCCGAGTTCAGACTGCACGATTTTAGCCCCAATTTTGGCTCGCCGACAGGTTTTGAGAAATCGCAGACAAATGCCCGAAATTACAGGCAAATCGGTGCTCGTTCACGCGAGTGACAATCACGCAGTGTGAATGAGCAAAGACGCGATAGAGAATCGCAGACGAGTCACCGACACCCGTGAGATATTTGGCATACTAAATATCTGGACCTGTCGGCGATTCAAAATCATGCAGTGTAAAAAGTGTTCTGACTGAAACTACATCGGCGATGACCGACAGCCAATGAGAGAGCAAGATACAGAGCAGCGGGGAGTTCGGGGACCACAACATCAGCAAGCATGGCTTCGTTTCAGATAAACATTACAATTATATCAAACAGAAACAAAGCACAAACATTTGCTTGACCATCCGCAACAGCAGCACATTGAAAAGTTGTTTATTTACCTCCAAATCTCGTTGCAGAACACAATCCACAGTCTCCCCAACCATTTCCTCCTCCATATTATTCTTTTCTTTTTCTTGTTTTCGCTGCAAATCAGCGCACAGGCAATTCGTATTGCAAGCTTCTTGCGGGTTACCATTTTTAATAATAATAATAACTCCGGTCTTGCACACGTGATATCGTGTTGTTTCCTTGTCACATCTTGCGTGTGTTTGGTTGTGAAACGTAGTTTGCGTGCCAGACAGAGAGTTGTCGGCAATTCTTCCGATTGTAAAGTCATGCCGTGTGAAACCTTCTATCGCCGATCCATTGTGCAGTATGAACACAGCAGCGACTGAATGCTGGCCAAGATAGTCATGCAGTGTGAAAAGAACAGTGACCCGACTGCTTTGAAAATTGTGCTGTCTGAACTCGGCATAAGTCTTCTATTTTATGAACACTGGGAATTTGAACATACTGACATGCTATATAGTAGGGAAGTATGTGATTTTGGATGCAGCCCTTGTCTTAGGGCAGGGGTGTTCAGACTCGGTCCTGGAGGGCCACTGTCCTGCAGAGTTTCGCTCCAACCAGCTTCAAAACATCTACCTGTAAGTTTCTAGTATGCCTAGTTAGACCTTGATTAGCTGGTTCAGGTGTGTTTAATTAGGGTTGGAGCTAAACTCTGCAGGACAGTGGCCCTCTAGTACCGTGTTTGGACACCCCTGTCTTAGGGTGTACTCAAATTAGGTGCTTTGAACTGTGCCCGAGTGTGTTTGACCCCCAAAGCCCGGTTCGTTTGACTAGTATGATTGTTAAATACCATGCCCAGGCACGTTTCGTTTAGATGTCCCTGGCCCGCCTGGAAGAGGTGGGCCAGAGCATAGTTCAGTTGGGTAAGGCTAACCGTGCCAGAGCACGGAACAGTTGCTACTTTTGTGTGCACTACTGTCATCATTACAATGGCAGACATATTTATTACTACTTGGATAGTACACTTCAATGAATGTGATTTTGATTTTGAGTGTTTTTGGGTTTATAACGGGTCTGGGACAATCAAGCTCGGGCTTGGTTGTGATGACACACTTAGTAAACTTCTATAAAAATGCAAATCATGAATGAGCCAAGACTGAAGAAACTGCAGAGCCACAGTCTGGAGCATCAAGGCTGCAGCGAGCTCACGTTGGCCCAGTGCCCACGTGCCTCTCTCTTCCCTCAGCATGCTCAATCACCAGTGCTCTTCACCTGTGATGACCAGCGCCCCTCATCTGGTGTGAGAGGCATGGTTTAATTTAGCGGCTCCAAGGAGGGTTTTGACGACACAATGTCTTTGACAGAGATCAAGGACACCAACAAGACAGCCCTCCTTGACTCCCCCATCTCTCCCCTGGGTCTATTCGGTTCTGCAGTGGACGGCTTTGCTGAGTGTTTCACAACTGCCCAGAAGTTGTCGCAGGCTATGCTCCACTTCCTACCGAAGCAGGCTAGTTCTTCTGCTGCTTCCAGTTGCCCTAAGTTATCATTGACTCAGCAGCACACCAAGCCAGCTCTCGTGCCCACTCAGCCCCAGACCAAGGTGGAGCCCAAGGTGAAGCAAAGCTTTCGACCAGCTAAGCGCTACCAGTTTCCCAAACAGCAGGGACCCCATCCTAAGTTAGTGCTGAATACATAGCAGCCCAAGCAGCCCTGATGTTTTGGGCACAAGGGGGAGGAGGAGTCCTGCCGAATCCAGACCATCCCCATAGCAACCACGTGTTCACCTCCCGACCCCCTGTTCATTTCCAGGCATTGGAGGCGCTGTGTTTCTTGTCAGTACTGGGTCCACCCCACCAGTGGTAAGTGCCCGAGACCTCCCTCCACTATTATAGCGAGTCAAATAAAAATAAACACCTTCACAAGAAAAGCATTCCTCATCTTCACTATCCTATCACAGGCATCAGCCTCCACATGTTGCCACATGTGACTCTGCAACTCCTCGCTGTCCAGAGAGAGACTTGGGAAGCCATTCCTCATTCACAGTCTCGGAGGTTGACGCTCAAGTCCTCCAAGCCGAAGTACACGCTCTGAGTATGGCGGCCTCAGGCCCATCCTCAATTTGTTATGTCTGAACCACACTCTGATAAGACGGATGTTCAAAATGCTAACTTTGAAACAAATCCTATCGCAGATTTGCCCAGGGGATTGGTTTTTATCAGTGGATCTGAAAGATGCATATTTTCATATCCAGATAGCCCCTCATCACAGACCATTCTTGAGATTCGCCTTTAAAGAGATGGCTTACCAATTTACTGCCTACCATTCGGACTGTCCCTAGTTCCGTGTACCTTTACAAAATGCATGGATGATGCCCTCTCGCCCTGATTCAGATGGAAGTACACATGCTGAATTACTTTGACGATTGTCTGCCTTTAGCCCAATATAAGGAGGAACTATTTGTGCACATCTCTGCTCCTCAGCCACTTGAAAAGTCTGGGGTTCAGGATCAATCTAAGTAAAAGCTCACTGTCCCCCAGTCAATGCATCTCGTTCTTGGGGGCAGTCTTCGATTTGATCCAATTTGACCAGGATTTCATTTTCTGAAAATTCAGATGCTAATGGCGGCATTCAAAATCGGGGACAACCTCCCCCTAAAAATGTTTCAAAAGCTACTGGGCCTCATGGTAGTAGCCTCCTCAGTAGTCCCTTTGGGTCTGTTACATATGCGGCCACTGCAACACTGGTTGAAGGCCCGCGTCCCACCTTGAGCGTGGCAAGAGGGCCGTCTCATTCTCAGGGTGACCCACAGCTGCACCAAAGCTCTGGTCCCCTGGAAATCTCCCCATCTGTATTAGTTGGGGGTAGAACTGGGCTCAGTTTGCAGAAGAATAGTAGTCATGACGGATGCCTCCACGACGGGTTGGGGCACCCTATGGGGGACTGGCCTTTGGCTCCGTCCGATTATTGATGTCATCCAGGTATAGGCTATCACTTAATTGCTGTGGTTGAAATGCTTTAAAAAGCTTTGGCTTTCTTCACAAAATTAAGCTCTGTTGTAGGTCTTCCTTTGCCAATTTAAAGTTTAAAAGTTATGCTTGAAAAGGGAATGGATAATAAATTCACACTCAAGTTATATGTGGCATCTATTGCAGCATACCAAACGAGTTGGTGATTTGCAGGCTCTTTCAGTGGACACTTCCTGCCTCGAGTTTGTGCCCAATGATAGTGAAATTGTCCTTAGGCCAAGACGAGGCTATGTACCTATGGTGCTTTCTACGCCCTTTAGAGGACAGGTTATTATGCTCTCTGCTCTCCCTTCCACTAAAGGTGAGCAGATGCCACACCGAAAGGGAATGTTCTGGTTCCTAACATGACTTTGGTTCCCTGAGATAATGGGAACAAGCATTGTGTAGCTTGCCGTGCTACTGCGCCTACGCGTGAATCGACACTACCGCTCCTCAGTCGAAAAAAATCTGACGAAAATGGCTTTCAGCATGATTTAAATAGGCAGTCGGCCCGCCTGCTTTGGCGGGTTGAAAAGCCATTTGGTGCAGGTGCACTGAGGTGAACCAATCACAAAAGTTTTTCCCATAAGTGTCAGAGACAGTTATCTCAGGGAACCGAAATTTCTACCAGTGAGATTAAATGGAAAGAAACTCCTGCTTCTCAGATTCATCTCTTGAAACAAAGGCCCCAATAATTTTTCATTTGTCTTACTAGAGTTTCAGAAAAGTTTTCAGCAATGTCTCAAAATGTGCCCTTCATTTGGGAATTCATCTTATTTGAGTTATACTGTTTTTCCTTTCATGGCAGCTTTCATGGCAGCTTGAAATGTGGCTAAATATAGTTTGTTATTTTTTGATTAGCCACTAGGCACTAATTTATCATATCTGCATCAACACTCACACAACCTATAATAATAACACGGATTTGATGCTGTGCTTTTGTCAAGAGTAAATGTGTGTGCGCTGTTAATTATTTATGTGGCCATATGGAGCGCTGTGAGCTAAACGTGGTTTTCATCATGTTTATCTATATCTGTACCTGCAGCACTGATTAATTTCACTGAACAGCAAATAATCTCCTGATATAAAGACGACCCCTGCAGGGAATTGATTTAAAGGCTGAAACAATAAAGAACCACAGTCGATAAAGATGCGGCCAAGCATGATTTTGAAGTATGTGAAGGTGTTACTACTTCATCATGACGCTTTCAAACACAAACCCTGGACTGTGTTCAGAATGGAATACTAACATTTTGCTTGCTGTTCATTATATACTGCCTACACTCTTAAAAATAAAGGGTTTCAAAAGTGTTTTTTTACAGCAATGCCACAGAAGAACACTTTCATTGAACAGTTCCAGTTAATTTTTTTTCTTTGTGTGAAGAACAAAGAAGATTTTAAAAATCTAAAGAGCAGGGGCCACATTTCTCAGTGCGTACGCACAGATTTGATCTTAGAGTGTGCGTACACTTAAATCCACACCAGCACTCATATTTATAGAAACGGTCTTTGATGTGGGAAAGTGCTTAGAGCCACGTCAGGGTCTGAGCAGACATACACACTTTTCCTGGTCAGATAACTGCAGGTTCTTAGAAATCGGAGCTATTCTTGCAGCTCGCTAAGGATTTGGACGATGACTTGTGATCTTTTATATGTAAATTACATTAATTAGGTGTCGTTTACAACGCGGAGAACGGAAACCATTAAGCTGAACGGAAGTTCAAGATCATTTGCGATTTATAGATTTCACATCTAAAAGAGATTTTATGAATCACACATTTTATGAATCACACGTACATGCACATCTGAGAAATGATCGTAAGATCAAATTTAGGACGGTTTCTGCACATTTCATAAATGAGGCCCCTTTTTCCCTGATAAAGAACCTTTTGTGGAATGACCATGTTCCATGGATGTTAAAATCATAGATTTCAATAAAAAACAACTTTATTTCTAAGAGTGCACTATTTTATTAGTAGTATGTGAAATAGTATGCTAAAATTGTTGAGACAACCTAATTGTGTTACGTTTAATTAAAGAAATAAAGTTTTTCCTTGTTTACTCAAAGACATTCTTATATAGAGATCAATCAAATGGCATTGAACTATGGAGCCTAAAAAGAAAAGATGGCAGCATCCAGGTCAAATAGTTCAAGGGGTTGTAAGCACCAATGTATACATTTACATTCTGTGTCAACATACTGCAGGAATAGTATGAAAGCTTTTCCAAAAATGCTTTGCACACACAATGAATTCTGGATGTGCCTGTCAGTCTCTAACATGAGCTGTCACTAAAGCAGGTGATTAGTCAGGAATTACTTTTCCACACTGAGAGCATTTACATGAATAGTGAATCATCACACTTTCAAAGGTCAACCAGCACTTCAGCATGACAATCAGAGAGGAAGATTTCTCATTGGAAAAACTTAATCTTCTATTACTTGCTTTTTGAATGCATATTGAGCTGTCAAAAATCAAATTACTTCCTAATAAGCTCCTCTTCATTGAGATGTAGAAATCTTGTTACGATCCATACTGCAGCCTCCCAGATGGAACTCAACAAGAGATAAAAAGAAAACAAATCAAATATAAAGAAAGGTGTCGTGGCTTCACAACACCCAATGAAGAGTCAAATAGGACACCTAGAGAGTAAAAACAAATCAGGAGAAATGGACATACACGAAGTGAAGAAATTATATTACCTCATCTGCTCAACTCTTCACACAGGCTTTATACTCCGCCAGCACAGCTGATAACAATGATCACCACATTAGTCAGACTGAGGCAGGAAAAGGGCGTGCAAAGAGGAACTGGAGATTAAGCAGATCTCCAAACAATTCAACTAGCTACTACTACTCTAACTGATCTAGAATCAGGAACCATTTAATATCATTTAAGAGAGAGAGAGAGAAAGAAAGAAAGAAAGAAAGAGAGAAAGAAAGAAAGAAAGAAAGAAAGAAAGAAAGAAAGAAAGAAAGAAAGAAAGAAAGAAAGAAAGAAAGAAAGAAAGAAAGAAAGAAAGAAAGAAAGAAAGAAAGAAAGAAAGAAAGAGAAAGAAAGAAAGAGAAAATTCTTGCAAAAAAATTTTTTTTTAAAACAATCTTACTGACCCTAAACATTTGAACAGTAGTGCAGCTGGATATATAATTCCTCATTTTCTGGTTATATTAAGGTATAATATAATGAATTATAATAAAATATAATGTTTGGAAACATTACTATTTTTAATGTTTTTGAATGAAGTCTCTTATGCTCATTAAGGCTGCATTTATTTTATAATAAATACAGAAAAAACAGTAATATTGTGAAATATTATTACAATTTAAAATCATGATTTTCTATTTTAATATACTTTATAATATTATTGAAAATTAAGTCCAAATTACTTTTTGTATTGAACATGCCACAAGCTTTAACAGTTTTGAATGCAGAATATTAAAAAAAATCAGCTCAAATACATTTAAAAAATAAGCGAAAGATAAATATTTTATATATATATATATATATATATATATATATATATATATATATATATATATATATATATATATATATATAATAGTCATTTAAAAACATAAAAGCGGTGTTGGCTTTATACTAAGTGCCTACACTGACTGTTCTGTAATGCAAGCACATGTGAAGGCCTCTCTGCAGGTTATTCTGACATTAGACCGAGTTAATGATGTGTGAACTGTCAGTGATTGTGCCCCTGAGTCCAGCTGCACTGCTCTCTCACCATCCTTTAACAGTAGTAGGTCATTTTAATCACAAAATGTGGCGCTCGACTAACAGCCTCACATTTCACACCCCACACAGGAATAAGCTTAGACAGCTTTATACAGATTCACAGTCTGCCAGTGCGCTCCAACATTCTGCACATCACTGAACGGTTGTGTGTGTTTGTCTTAAACACACACCATACTCTAAAATTAGGCTTTGACTTCACTTTTCTATAACGTGTACATGCGTTTACACTCGGCTGGTGGAATTGCACTGTGTTAGTGGTCTTTTTGGAGTAATATCATAATGGTTTCTGTTGGGTAATGATGGGCTGGTGTGTTTGGCTGCTGAATCTAAATGACTCTGATGACTGTCTCCTCTTCAGTACTGATGATTACCAGTCATTTTAGCTCACTTCCCTTTTCAGCTGGGACAAAGTGACCCTGTAACCATAAGTGAACTGTTTTTTTTTTTTTTTAAAAAAACATATTAGACACATTTCCTTCTTTCAGACCCACTAATAGATAACACACTTTAAAGTTCTGCACAGTCTAAAAACATCATACATTTTCTCTTAAGTTCTCCAATTAGCAGTACATTCTCAAATTGTATTTGGGCTAGTTGTCATCATATCGCTAAGAGTTAGATACAAACTACGAGTTAGATACAAACACACAGAATTACAGATGAATAGCAATATTTACAAAATAATACATATATAAATATGGGTAGTTTGTGTGAAGACTTGTTAAATATGGTAATACAATCTTTTTAGTTGAAATAAAGCAGAAATAAAATATAGATTTTCGATATAAAACAAACTTGAAATGGGAAACCTTGGCAACTAACTGAAATAAATATCTAGTTCAGTTATAAAACTCTAGAGGGCGCAGACTGATAGCTCCTTTACATGCAATCTGCAAATAATCTCACATCATTACCGAATGTCACATGCTGATTGGCCTCTTCTGATCCTGCAGATCAATGAGATTGCTTGCTGAACATTTAAATAGTCTGGTTCAGAGTTTGGTGTAGACTATAGTCCTGCAGCGCACAAATGAGTTCCTCTGAAACTCTCTACCTCCCCCAGCTCCACCTGCCTACTGCTTACGGGATTTATGTCTATTTATGCAGCAGCATATCTTACATGCTCACAGCAGCATGTCTGTGTATCTCTTAGCAGTATCAAGTCCATACCTGCTCTGAACCAACAGCAGCAGCATAGCAGATCTAGTCCGCCAAGACCAAATACATTAACACTCTGGAGTCTGAGGTATCGCCGGCGATACCATCTCGTTTTTTTTCTTACCAGTGTGAAAGAGACTCAAAATACTCAGTCAATGTTGCACATACAATTAAGAGTTATACACCATTTTAATCTGTTGAATATCTTCTTTTATTTGTGTACACTCAGAGTAAAAACAAAATGTTGTGCTTTTTGTAAAATAAAGAAAACTAACATGATGCGTGATCTGTCGTCTCCCTCTAAACGAAGCCCAATCTGATAGTTCTCAGAAAATGAACTGTAACGTAGTCAATACTAATGAAAAAAAAATTAGACTTATGTCTAAAGAAACATTGAAATGTCAGGTTTTAAATCGTGTAAGTCAAATCGAAAACAAAAATGTTCTGTTTATGTAATCTGTATGAAAAGAGACATGTCAGACACCTGTGATTCTGTGCTATTCAGACGCAAATTCTGAGGCAATGCATGTATACATCATCTCAATCGTGTATTTATTATCTTGAAAAGTGTAATCTGCATGTTACAGCGATCTCTGGAAGCCTCTGTTAGTTCCTGGATTGTCACATGATATACCTCTTCTTTTACTGAGATATTTGTGGACTAAAAGTGTACAGAGCGCCCTCTAGCTGCAAGTATGAATTGAAAACACAGTATCCAGTGCTAACAGTGATGACAATAAATATTGAATAAGTATCACTCCTCTGTATAGAAAATTGACATGAACATATGAGAATCCATCCATATTTCCCAAATGTGCATGCTTTTAAGCATATTAATAAATTACAATCAATATACGATTTTAAGAGTCAAAATGTGAAGCTTGAGTCTTAGATCTTTTTAATGATGTACAGTTTGTCAACTGCACATTAACATTTAGGCTATATAATATAACAAATATATTAGCCAACATGAAATGCCATAGAGGTAGGATTGTTCAGACACTTTGCATCACAGAAATACATTATATTTAAAAGTATATTAAAATAGAAAACCATTATTTGGTTAGAGACTTAAGACTTCTTTTAAAAAATGTGTCCAGTCTTTTGACTGGTACTGTAATTTAACATAGGCCTATACAAAATTTTCTTCACATGATGTGCAATAATACGTGCATGCATGAGATCACAACAATCATGTTTTTTTGTTTTTTTTTTGTTTTTGTCAAGAGTGGACATTAATCCTCTTATCAGCATGATCACAGAGGGTTTTTTTCACAGCCTACCTGACTGAAGGAGCTCATTATGCAGCTCATTATGCAAATCTTTTGTCTTCTCAGGTGTGAATCACAGCACTATTCATGATGATTCACACCTCCACGCATACTGTGTTTCTTGACAAAAAAATGTCTCTAGTCTACAACCTCCAATACCCAGAAGTCGCATGAACACACACACACACACACACACACACATATATACATATATATATATATATATATATATATATATATATATATATATATATATATATATATTTATTTTATTTTTATTTTTTTTCAATAACCACGCATAAACGTTATTCCTTCAAAAACACAAACATGTACATGCATGTTTCTCACATATTATTGTAGCCTAGTTTGTGCTGAATACAGTGTAATGACACTTTTATCATCAATATGTTTATGAACAATTGAAAAAGGCACAAATGTCAGGGCATGTCAAAACTTCTCCAGGGCCCCAAAAATCCTCAGACATTGCCATATTCAATAACGTGCTAAAACTATTTCGAGAGTTGTCATGATTGAAATAATTTTAAGTACTAAAGTGACTAAAACTGAAATAAAAATAAATGAAAGCTTCATAGAAACATTTTTTAAAAATGTAATGAAAATGACAAAAGCACATAACAAAAGTACTAAAACTAAGCTAAAATTGAAATGAAAACTGAAAATATAAATATAAAAACTAATTCAAAATATTAATAAGCACTGGAATACAAGGGTATGTTTCATAGAGTAAGGGGTGAATTTTTTTTTTTTTTTTTTTTTACTTTAGCATAGATAGAATTCAAAAAGTATTCATTATTCAATGTTTATTGAAAAAAATAATGCCTCAATATAGTCAATGAACTGTAATTGAACTGATTTTCCTGGACAATAAAAGTAATAATATTCATTTTTTATAAAAGTAAAAATATTAGCTTTTTAAAGCTGCAGTTCGTAAGTTTTGCCTCTTTGTTGCCATCTCTGTTTGAAACCTGCAATAGCAGTTGTTTGCAAAATTCTCAAATTTACATGGGTTGTGCATCGGCATGGCTCCTCAGCGCGGATGAATCTAATGTTTGCTGTCAGTCACCACACCGGTGTGGATACTGTACTTAGGAATCACAGATTCTACGTCTTGGAAGTATGACCAAAATAAGAATTTTCACCAGAAAATATCAACCAGTGTAACCAACAGAGAAAAAAGCAGTAGCCCACAATAAATTGCGCTGCCAATGGTGATTAAATCTAACGATCGCTTAGCTCGGATCATGTCAAGTCGTGCAAATTATTGTTATTGTTATATTTTGTTCTCAAATTGTTAATATTAACAACATCAGCATTGCGTGACTATGTGTATTTAGTGTGTATTAGCGTTAACTGTAGATTTGAATTTCTGTAGCCACTCCGCAGTCCGAAATCTTTTGCTTTTGACTCAGGATGAATCTCCAGTTGCCATATAGCCTACTAGCTGGGACTCCTTTATGCAAACAGATGTTTATGCTCGAATTTCCCACGGAAACCCACCAGTACCACCCAAATTATAAAACATTATTACATGTTTACCGTTGTGAATCGGGCTAAGGTAAGGAGATAGTTTTGAACACTGGCTGGTTATGTACTTGCTCAAAAATAGTTTTTGGATCATTTTAACCAAAAAGAGTTACGGACTGCAGCTTTAACGAAAAAAAAAAGTCAGTTTTATAGTCAGGCTTCAAGACTAATGGTTCTCAGAAATTTTCATTAGAGTAAAAATTGTGACAAATAGATCCTGTCTCCACTCTTTTAAAGCAAAGCGGAAGTCTTTATATTGATGTTGAAAGGTCTGTTTTTGTAGTGCCAGAACATGAGGGAAACTATGAAACTCATGCAGCTCTGAAGTCTTTCCGCAATCCACAAACTAATCAACGATGCATTAATCTGTGCCCCCAGCGCTCTATGTTACAGTCGCTACTTGTGATGAGGTTTTTCTCTTTCCTCTTGGAAGGAAGCCAAACTGGCAGCAAACTCAAACTGGCAGCAGCAGCTTGTTGTAAGAGCTGCAAGAGGAACTTTACATAATGTGCCAATCAGATGGGAGAATATGAAGATTTCCTTTGGAAACTATGACAGACTCTCTCCTGCAGCCTTTCCCCTGTCTCTCCTGTAAGAGATGGGCAGGACAATGGTGTCACTTCCTTTAATTTCGGAATGTTTTGCAGAATGAACATCAATCACTTGGGACTCATTGACACATAGTGCTGGAATTCTCAGCGTTTGATCTGTCCATTATCCTTCCCAACAGGCAGTGGAAAGGCTCTACTGAGTCTGTGTGCTGAGAGCTAATACATTATTCATGACATTGGTCTTAAAGTGGGGGAAATGAATAGAGCATGAAAATTTTTTTAGGCTAAAGGTTGAAGTTAATTTGTTTTGTGGCTTCTCTGTTGCTGTTGTTGATCCAGCTTGTTGAAATTAAAGTTTGATCTGTGGAAACCCAGAGGGCAATGCATTCTGTACTCTAGGCATGAATATTTACCTCTCACCCCCAACCTAGCAGTGTAAGAGCAATCATTTCTGCCTATATTGGACTCAAGGGAGCATAGAACAATATCTAAGCACATCCAGGTTGGAAATGAGCAACAGGCCAACTTATATAACAGGGTTCATATCACTGATAATGAAAAAAACAAAAACATTATATGATATAACAGAATGACCCTCTACAGATGATTTTACTCCTTTCAGCCAACTTTTAAAGGTACAGTTCATCCCAAAATAAAAACTGTCATTCATCACTATTTATTGTTGTATTTATTTGTAATTATTTTTTTGTGTATTTTTCTGTAGTGGCATAGTGTCATCTACCAATCATCAAAAAGTACAAAAACACACCATAAAAGTAGTCATTATGACTTGTATGCTATATTCCATGTGTTCTAATAGGCCTACTTGGTGAACGGAATTAAATTTCAAAAGTTATCAACTGAAAACCTTCCACACAACAATAGCTCTCAAATCAAATGGTGCTGCATCAGGCTGGACATCAATGACATCAAATGGCATGGGTTCCTGTGAATCATGTGACCAAAAACACTGACATGAAATCTGAGATGACGTGTATGCAAATATTTGATTGTAAATCTACAGAATACTTTTGTGTGTGTGTGTGTGTGTGTGTGTGTGTGTGTGTGTGTGTGTGTGTGTGTGTGTGTGTGTGTGTGTGTGTGTGTGTGTGTGTGTGTGTGAAATATGAAAAGCTAACATGATTAAATAAATTAAATCTTCACAGCATGCAATACAGTCTACTTAATGGCTTTTTCGAAAAAAAATAATAAAACAATTAATGAAACTAAAACATTTTAATTAGTGAGTTGGATAAAATTATATAAAATATGTGACAGCTTGCCCTAAAGTAACTGTTTACATGAATTAAAAGCATTAAGAAATATTTTTGACTTGAATAATGGATATTAATTTAGCTGTTAACACATGAAGCACATTTTTAGCTTAGCTGACAAAACATTTTTTTTTTTCCATATTGAAAGATTAATGCATGCAGTGTAGTTTAAGAGCACACTGCAGGCAGAACACAACGTTATTCGAGTGAGCACTGTTATCATGGGCTAATACATCACCTCCACCTTTTCTGTGTCTGTTGCCATAGTAAACCCATTCTTCCATCAACCAAAACATATGCAAAACAGAGACCCTTTCCACTTTTAGCGTGAGCTTCAGCCGTCTCTATGGCAATGCCTGTTACAAGGCACCTTTGATACTTTGAGTTATGTGCAGCAACTGCATGAAACAATGGCTGTGTTTAACATTCTAATCAGCAGAAATGGAGCATTGAGAAGTCACAAAGACAGCTCCCATATCTCACGCAAACACAAAGCCTCTGCAAACACTGCAGCGTAAACTCATGATTTACTGACACAGACAGAGGTGAGACAGAAAATATTGCAACATCTCATCTGCCTTTCAGAATAAGAGGAAAGCTGTAGTTTCTTACTTCTTAAATAGGTTCTACCAAAATTTTCTCCCAGCAAAACAAAGAACACTGTAAACCCTAATGTTGTCATTAAAAAAAAAAAACAACAGGTCATAATTTAACATTAATTGACACATATTGGAGTCAAATTACCTAAATATCAATGCTCCTTAACTGTATTCAAATTTCATAAATGAAGATTTTAACTAACCCTAACACAAAATAATTAAGAATAATACTGATGCTATGAATACCCATATGCTCTTGCGCTTAAAAATTTGAATTATGCATGCTTGTCAAAACAGGAAGAAGAATGGGAATACATAATAGATTTTATTATAGGTTAATACAGTTTAATTTCTTGAGAATAATGTTGATGTGGTTTTGGGATAGTTTTGCATCACTGTTACAGTTTAAAGTGTATTAAAAAGTACTGGGTAAAATTAATTGCTATGTTTCCTACATATTTACAACACATGTTCCATAAAACAAATATAAAATAAACAAAAGACTTGGCAGAGCATGTCTTAGCTTGACATGATATGATATGACATGACATGACATGGCTTGACATGAAAAGTCACAGAACAGCAGGATACACAAAACAAAAGCAGAGACAAAAAACAATGAAAATATGAGGGCTATATATACACAAAGACATAAAGATGATAAACCAATGACAAGACAGATCTGATGAAAGAGGAACCAATGAGAATGTGACACATGAAACAAAGGAACCAATCAGAACATGACACATAAACAAGGGAAGCACGTGAGGGGAACAGGGAATCACATGACATAACCAGGAACTAAGACTGTAAGCATAAATTACAAAATAAAAGACATGAACACATAAAGCCCAAAACCAACATTGCTCTAGATGCCCTACAAGAGCACCCACTGAAAAACAAAAACACAACCAGTGGTGGACCTGGACTGTGGAACAGTGGTGGACCTGGACTGTGGAACAGTGGTGGACCTGGACTGTGGAACAGTGCCGGACCTGGACTGTGGAACAGTGGTGGACCTGGACTGTGGAACAGTGGTGGACCTGGACTGTGGAGCAGTGGTAGACCTGGACCGTGGAACAGTGGTGGACCTGGACTGTGGAACAGTGCCGGACCTGGACTGTGGAACAGTGCCGGACCTGGACTGTGGAACAGTGGTGGACCTGGACTGTGGAGCAGGGGTAGACCTGGACCATGGAACAGTGGTGGACCTTTACCGTGGAACAGTGGCACACCTGGACCATGGAGCAGTGGTGGAACAGTGGTGGACCTGGACTGTGGAACAGTGTTGGACCTGGACTGTGGAGCAGTGGTAGACCTGGACCATGGAACAGTGGTGGACCTGGACCGTGGAACAGTGGTGGACCTGGACTGTGGAACAGTGGTAGACCTGGACCGTGGAACAGTGGTGGACCTGGACTGTGGAACAGTGGTGGACCTGGACTGTGGAACAGTGGTGGACCTGGGCTGCATCCGAAATCGCCTACTCACTGAGTAGGTACTTAATTTCAGTAAGTACTTACTTTTCGAGCCTAAAAGAATAGGTACTAATCTCGTTGAGTATGAATGTGATCCGGATATAATCCGCCACGTTGACGTTATCATGTGACCTACGACGTTATCACAAGCGCAACAACTTTACAACAGGTTTAATTCATATCTGTAAATATCTTGAATTTTTTTACCCCTACTAATCTGACCCACAGTTTTATCCTTAAAGATAGGCTATATATATATATATATATATGATGAAAACCCAAAATCGCGATCTCTTGAATATGTTGTTAATTTCTTTATTTTATATGCATACAATTTTATCCACAAGCAAAAGTGGCTTAAATCTCCTGTTTTCCTTTTTCTCATTGAATTTAACTGTCGTTTCATCCCTTAGGCTTATAATATATATATATATATATATATTTATATATATTTATATATATATATATATATATATATATATATATATTGAAGCCTTATGTTGAATTATTCTGATATTTAACCTTGTCATTGTGCTTTTTTCTGTGTATATAATCTAATTTTTTTTTTTTTTTTTTTTTTTTCATTATGATTGCTCATTGTTAGTTCTTTAATAATAATATAATAAAAATGATATGAGTGACAGGTGCACTAACACCTCACAGCACCAGTAACTTGCCAACGCTACCTTGTACGGTTTTCATCAGCATTTGCAATATCTGCACAAAGGAGATGTCGGACAGCTGCTTGAAGATCTCACCTTTGGAGAAGACTAATGTATTACTACTAAAGATAAGAGTACCCCAGAATGAACAGCATTGCTAGACCACCCTAACACTTAATAATAAATGCTGACCAATACTTAATCATATTAATTTTTTACAGAAAATAATGTATTATTAAAACAAGCAAATTGTAATGTTTTGTCATATGACATAGCTATGCATGAATAAACACTAGACAAATACAACCAAGGTGAACACATCTCAATTTACAGTCAAGCAATGAATTAATGCATGAATAAAATAAATATATTTTATTTACGGACAATAGGAAACATAAATGAGTTATAGAATGAATAAAAGTAATCATCACAATAAATAAATACATATACGAGTCAACAACACATGAAACAAAGCTTTATTCAAACTTGTTCTTACAATCGCATATTTCAGCCCTGCTGCCATCTCACACAGCTGTGCCAATTCTGCAGCTTTATTCTGATGAAGCAGCTGATGAACACCTTCACCTGTCTTTGCCATCTATAATGTCCCTCACTGCTGCTCCTCTCAATGGGGACATCTTTGATCCAGAGGATGAGGAAGATGATGATGGACCCCTGAACTCCATAACCTTGAAGCAGGAGTGGGAGAAGATGTGCAGGTCAATCTGGCTGCTGCTGTGTCTGCTCCAAACATTCATGTGCTCTCCATGAACAAGACTACATGTAAAACATTTAAACTGATTGAAACGTTTAATAATTCATGTCAGAATTCTGTTTCCTGACATATTTCATTCAATATTTTTACAATTACGTGCTATTTTTTTGTTTCAGCTTTATTATTTTAGTGGTGTAGTGGGATAAATCTCCGGGTTCGATCTCTGCAGCTGTCACCATCCTTAATCAAGACACTTTACTCCAAGTTACTCCATGGGGATCATCCCTGTAATAAGAGCACTGTATGTCACTTTTGATAAAAGCATCTGCCAAAAACAAACTTGTAAATAAATGTAAATGTGATTTTTGTAAATCCTTTTTTGTTAGTGTCTTGGGCACAAACATTCAATAAAACTGATTATTTCTTAAAGTTTACTTTTTCAAGGTACCATAATATAAATGCATACATACAGTTTCTATTTGGGGGCTTAAAGGGTTAGTTCACCCAAACATATAAATTCAGTCATTATTCAGGTTTCTTTCCCCCACAAATGCCGCCATCACCTTGCCTTGCAGGCAAACATACCGACATCAAGAATCAGAAGTTCTGTAATAACTCTGTTTGAAATTACAGTAATTAAAATAAACTACAAGTTAATATTTAAATGGAATTGTATTAATTTCTGTAGTGTACTCACTCAAAGCCATTGACGCCATCATTCCTTCATCAGCCTCTCTCCACTGGATAAACACACGTGTGCTCATCTGTCCCTGTAACATCCAGACAAGATTCAAGTTTCCTCTGAGATTTATGTGCTACATTTACATGTTTAATACTACATTTACATGTTTATGATGTGTTAACTCACTTCTTATCCAACTGTATATAATTTACCAACAGTACTAACGGACAAATAAAATAGATAACTTAGATCTAATTACTTGTACATTTGTTTATTTACATTCATTCCTGTACATTTACTTCCATTCATGTAAAGTGTTGGGAACAGACAGTGAATTCTACATAATAGCACACATCACTCAAGATGTATTTCATATTGTGATGTACTCATTACCTGCAATACTTATTGAATGATGTTAGATGTTAAATAAACATTTAGTAATCAACTTTATGATGTATATGGTTTGGAATTCATGTAAATCCACTTTGGAGACGAACGTGTGTTTATTGAAGCTCCCCTGTTAGCTGTACACAATAAAACGTGTTTTTACTGCAAAATCACAACTATACTACACTGACTAGCGTCTTTACACCTCTACAGTAGTTCAACAAATGCGATTTTAACACAAATAACCAAGTTTTTGGTTTTTAATACTCACATTTGAAAACATCCGTGCCGCTTTTCTCCTCCGTGTTCGAGTGTGACGTATCCTCTCCCGTGGCCTCCTGGGATAGAAGAGTGTCCATCGGATGAACACTTCAGAATCTGGGAGGGAGCAGTAGGCCATCCGGGAACTTCTCGACTACTCATTTATGATTACTGAGGATTTCGGACATACTACTCCTTTCACGTACTGTTTTCCCCCTACTATATAGTAGATAAGTAGGCATATTCGGACGCACTTTAAGTAGACGCACATCCGAATCTCGCGAGAATTAGACATCACCCAGGTAGTTCTCGCCTATTCTTTTATGAATACTTCGGATTCGGACATACTTTTTCGCTCGCCTACTGCTTTTCCCCTACTATATAGTAGAGAAGTATGCGGTTTCGAATGCAGCCCTGGACTGTGTAGCAGTGGTAGACCTGGACCATGGAGTAGTGGTGGACCTGGACCGTGGAACGGTGGTGGACCTGGACTGTGGAGCAGTGGTGGACCTGGACTGTGGAGCAGTGGTAGACCTGGACCATGGAACAGTGGTGGACCTTTACCGTGGAACAGTGGCACACCTGGACCATGGAGCAGTGGTTGACCTGGACCATGGAGTAGTGGTGGACCTGGACCGTGGAACAGTGGTGGACCTGGACTGTGGAGCAGTGGTAGACCTGGACCATGGAGTAGTGGTGGACCTGGACCGTGGAACAGTGGTGGACCTGGACTGTGGAGCAGTGGTTGACCTGGACCATGGAGTAGTGGTGGACCTGGACCGTGGAACAGTGGTGGACCTGGACTGTGGAGCAGTGGTAGACCTGGACCATGGAACAGTAGTGGACCTGGACCGTGGAATGGTGGTGGACCTGGACTGTGGAACAGTGGTAGACCTGGACCATGGAACAGTGGTGGACCTTTACCATGGAACAGTGGCACACCTGGACTGTGGAGCAGTGGTGGACCTGGACCGTGGAACAGTGGTAGACCTGGACCGTGGAACAGTGGTGGAACTGGACCGTGGAACAGTGGTGGACCTGGACCGTGGAACAGTGGTGGACCTGGACTGTGGAGCAATGGTAGACCTGGACCATGGAACAGTGGTGGACCTTTACCGTGGAACAGTGGTGGACCTGGACTGTGGAGCAGTGGTAGACCTGGACCATGGAACAGTAGTGGACCTGGACCGTGGAACAGTGGTGGACCTGGACTGTGGAGCAGTGGTAGACCTGGACCATGGAGTAGTGGTGGACTTGGACTGTGGAACAGTGGTAGACCTGGACTGTGGAGCAGTGGTAGACCTGGACCATGGAACAGTGGTGGACCTTTGCCATGGAACAGTGGCACACCTGGACTGTGGAGCAGTGGTGGACCTGGACCGTGGAACAGTGGTAGACCTGGACCGTGGAACAGTGGTGGAACTGGACCATGGAGTAGTCGTGGACCTGGACCGTGGAACAGTGGTAGACCTGGGCCGTGGAACAGTGGTGGACCTGGACTGTGGAGCAATGGTAGACCTGGACAATGGAACAGTGGTGGACCTTTACCGTGGAACAGTGGCACACCTGGACTGTGGAGCAGTGGTAGACCTGGACCTTGGAACAGTGGAGGACCTGGATAATGGACATTTAGCAGGCCTGAATCATGGAGAAATGGCAGGCCTGGACCATGAAGCAATTGCAGACCTGGACCATGGGGTGAAGGATCACACCATGGATGATCAGGTGGTCGTGGTGGGGCCAATGGAGATGGGAACCACCAGTGCAGTCCTTCTGGCCATGTCCTTCTGGCATAGACAGCCCATGACTGGCCTCAGTGGCCATGACATGGGGCATAAACAGTTCGTGAATGGCCTAGCCCTGACGTGACAGGCATGATGTGACAAGCATGACATGATGAGACTCTGGCATGGTGGCCATTACGTGACGAAACTCTGACGTGGCGGACATGACATAACTAGACTCTGGCATGGCGGACATGTTGTGATGAGGCTCTGGCGTGGCAGCCTCTATGGCACAGTCTGCTGAGTTCATTTTTAGGGGGTCACATGACATGACCAGTAACTAAGATTGTGAGCATGAATTACACAATAAAACACATGAATAAAACCAGTGTTACAGCACATAGTTTTTTTTATGTGCATTTTTAGAATTCATGACCATCTTGGCATTTCCATCCAGGGTTTTATATGTGATATCCCAAAATGTGCAGATGGATGGAAACATAACTAATGTTTTAGTTTTTAATTACAAATTTTCTAACTTTAAAAGATAACTTAAATCTAAAGATTTAAGTCTAAGTCTAAAGATGATCTCATTAGGTGAACCTGATGACAAAACACTCTGAATTTAGAGGAACATGTTTCCTCAAATGTTTTGAGTTAATTCAACTCAAGGTTTACAGTGAAAAACCTAAACTGACATCTAATAATAAGCAAAATCCATAAAGAGCCTCACATTTTTGTTTGCTCAGACTAAGAGCAATAACACATCTCCTACTCAGTTGATCTAACACAAATCAAAAATAACACCACAAGTGTTACAACACCATTCAGAAACGTGTTAAGCCAACGGTTTAGCTAGAGGCAATTGGAAGCCTGACCTGACAGCACAAATAAAATCAGGCAAAGAAAGTCTTGAATGCATCGGCCAAAGGAAAGCACTTGATTGGACATCAAAGAATCGAGCACGGCGATGCAATTTAAAGTTTTCAAAGAGTGTTTCAGAGTGCCAAGACCTCATGCAAGGATGTCACCTTTATAATTGTTATTGAAGGAAATGCTTATGAAAACACCCAGAAACATTGCTCTTGCATATTCATAGAAAAACCCTCTGCAACCAGCTACAGATATAAAGCAACAAATCCAATTTACAGATACTCTAATCTTGCTGACCGTTAACTACAAAAGATATAGCAATTAATTCCAAAGATCCAGTGTTTTTCTCTGTTAACTACTGGCAGTTTCTCTCTGAATCCAAGGGTGAAAATTGTCATTAAAAATATGGCCTCAGTTCAGGGGTCATTCTGGTGTCGTACATTCCTACCGCCATTGGGACAAATCATTATTTACTGCTGCAGTAACAAATCATTTCTTTCTTCAACGGAAATAGATGGACATCAATAATGTTATGAGAATGTTATTTGAGAAGATCAAAATGACACTGTAGGTTTCTACTTCTACTGTTTCATATCAGATAACATGCATTGCACAAGCTCATTAGCACAAAAAGCCATAAAAAGTGCCATGGTATTACTATGTTCATCTGAAATACTTTAGAGTACCATGTATTTTAAATATCACAATACATGACTAAAAGAACCATTCAATACCATGGTAAATATCAAGATACCATGGTGTTACCATTAGATACTTACACAGTACTGTTTAGTGTAATGATGAGGTTTTATCAACCCATTCCATCTTGTTTTGGAGTCAGTGTCTATAAATAATCTGGCAGATAAATGATCACAGTCTGGATCTGAGGGATGGTTTATATTCCCAGTTTGCAGTATGCTCTAGATAGAACAGCAATATGCATCTGATGATTTTGCTTGGTAAAAAATGGTTTACTAAAACATCAAAATTCTATCATTATTTACTCACATTGTCATTTTAAAAACACACCGACACCGTTCATATGATTTTTAAATGTTTTTTTAAAAGAAGTCCTACAGAAATCATTCTAATATGCTGATTTGCTGCTCAAGAAACATTTTTATTATCAATGTTTGAAACAGCTGTGCTGCTTAATATTTTTGTGGAAACCATGATACATTTTTTCAGGATTCTTTGATGAATAGAAAGTTGAAAAGAACAGCACTTATTTGAAATACAAATCTTTTTTAACATTACAAAAGTCTTTACTATTGCTTTGATCAATTTAATGAATTTTCGCTGAAATGATTTTTATCTGCTAATATGTAATTTCATGCACAGCAGAGGGCCAAAATCAAGTAAACCATAATAGACAGTTATGAAAAAACTTCTAAAATGGAAGTTCATCAGAGCAATAAGTAATAATTTAACACTGGCACCCTGTTGCTAAAATGTCATCAATATTGATGATGCCCTTTCAGGCTGTAGTCACTGTACTGTAATGGACAGTGAATAGCAGTAAAAGAAAGAAGGCTTATAAGTAAGAAGGCAGCAATAAAACAAAGCAATAGTAAAGAAACAAGCAATAGTAATAGTGATGACTGCTTTAGCAACTAAATTATTCAAATGAATACATTTATTTATTTATTTTTTCAGTTTCAGATTCTTCTTACAATAGAGACTTCAATACAAAAGCAGTTGAATCTTCTGCCTTATATTTTGTTGTTTTTTCACAGGCAGTGTTTTTCATATGTGCTCCATGACAAATCATTTTGGGAGAGACTATGTGGGCGGTTAACCAGGCAACTGAAATTTCACACATGCCAAATGTGATTACGATCAGTTGTGGGATGCTAACATTACTGAGTGAGCATTAATCCACACTATACCTCTCAGCAGTCTGTGTGTGTGAACGCAGTCGACAAGCCTTTATTCTGAGTGTGTGGGTGTGAGTGTGTGTAAATGCGAGGGTGTGAAGGACGACGAGAGGTGTAGAGTTCATTGCTAGGCTGATAAACCACTGGGGGAAGGGAGTGTTTACCTGTGTGTTGAAACCCTTTTCAGACAGAAAGATCATAAAAAGACATGGAATATGCTGAATATGTCTTATTTAGTGAACTGGGTATAGTGTATTTAACGTTTAAAGATTTGAGGTGATAACCATAAGATTGTCGGCATCAACTCATGATGCTCACAGCCTGTTTCAGTGTTGTTATTGTTAACTGAAATCCAATTAATTTTGGGTTAACTCAAATGATTCTAAAAGGGGACTGTCCCTTTAATTAAACATGCTATGGCAATGTTGCATGAAGGTCACAGAAACGCATTCGTGTGGTGATAAAAAAAAAAAAAAAAGATCACAAATGGATCGTTCCAGATCTAAATTAAATTTGCTTGGAAATCGTAAACAGAATATAGTTACGCTAATGAACTATATTGCTTGGTGAAAACACTTAATCAGTTGAATTATTTATTGCTATTGCTAGGTCGTGAGAGGCTGTGCGCTACTGTGATTTTAATAGTTAAGGAGGTGTTCTGCTTCACATGGTGCCTAACAACAGCCCTTAACCATGGAGAAATCACAGTAACACGTGGTCTCTTGTGGCTTATTGCTTTATATCCCCACCAACCTATTTCACTTCGTGCAGAGTTTAGAGCTGGAGATTTAAGAAGGGTTGTGTATATTTGTCATTGATGTGCAAGAGATTTTTTTTACTACAAAAAAAACTGTTCCCAGCCTAAACAATTAAATTACAATGAGAGACTATAATGACAGAGTATTAATCTTGTGCCTTTGGTTCTTTGTACAACGCTCTCTGAGGACAGGTGAGTTATTTGCCATTGCTGGAAATGCAATTAGGGCAGAAGAGCTCAGCTATAACTGTCAATCACTGCTGAACTATATTCCAAATATAGTGTGGGGTTAATGAACTAATGACAGGCTGAGCAGCAAACATGAACTTCAGTTAATTATCCACATTTAACAGGAATGACATGATAGCAAAACCATCACCTAGCAGCATCAAGTGCCACAAGTCTACAACTCTGTCTAGCATATCCTTCTAAAGACAATGTTGATGTGCACCTTATGTTAATTTTATTGATAGATGTGCCATTTTTTTTTCTAGACCGTTGCTGTCATCCTTTTGTAGGAATAATGTCTGGATGTTCTTTTGTCTTTTAATTGTGCGGTGCATGAAAGAAACTGTCAAAAGCCAGCATGATTATATATATGATTCAGTGCTGATAGCTGAACATGAACGTTTCATAGCTTCCAAATCTAGTGAGCTGCCTATCTTGACTAGACAGTATTTTAAAGACGCCATAAAATGAAAGTTGCAATAGCCTGTATATAATATATATATATTAGTGGTGGGCCGTTATCGGCGTTAACGTGCTGCGTTAACGTGAGACTCGGGTTATAAAAAAAATATCGCCGTTAATCTATTCTTAAAGTTGGGTTGGGAGCTGGGTCTATACTACGCAAGATCTGATGACTTTCACCTTGATATTTTAGCGCGGATGTATACCTAGCCGAACTGACCCTTCGCAAAGACCCGCCTCCCTTAGTAACTGTTGCTTTGTCCGACAAGCCGTGGCGCTATCACTCCACACACAGTGATAAATGCATCACGGAGCAAAGAGGACACTGACAACACGTCGACAGACAAGACAGAGCAGGTTACTTATGATATTAAACAAAGCCCCAGCTTTAAATCTGTGTAGTTTTTTAAAGAAATTCAAACAATAAAAACCGTTTTGTGGCTCTTTAATGTGTCGTGACCATGGTCGTGAGAGATTGCTGTAGCGCCTCAGCTCAAGAGGCTCGTAAAAAATCATCTCTTACTACTAGTCCATTTATAGCATCAAATAAACATGAATGAACATGAGAATCAATGTTGTTTCAAACGCAGAAAGATGTCAATATACACAATTTTTCACGTTTAACTCCACCAAGGTTAATCTTCAAACAGCTTCTCGAACAAGAAAAAATGAAGGGTGGGACTTTTGTCCGTCTGGAATTGATTAACCCTCTATGGTACGGTGTTGCCTCCAGGCAACATGGTCTATTTTAGTTTGTTTTTAAAAAATAAGCCACCAATTGATTGATCAAACGTATCTCAGGACAGAATAACTCAAATAATAATCAATAAAAGTGCAAAAAAGACCAAAACATGACCAACAGGTGTCCATTTTGTGTCCTGTTTCAGCACATGTGCATGTCACTCCATATTTTCTCCATTGAAAAGTGTTTTTTTCACTTGTTTGTAACCATTTAATCACCCACAAAAAATATGTCACCTTCTCTGGCAAGTAAAGAAGTATTCTTAAGAACTTTACATTATATATCATCAAATGTTTCAGAGAAAATAACAAAAAACTGTGAGTTGCCTCAAGGCAACATTGTAACATAATGGAATCGCATAAGGCCATACAGGCATAATATGTTTGAATACAAATATATCATATTTGTAAGGAAAAGAGTTAGAATTATCTAAATATGTTGGCATTTTCACATGATTTTGTAATGCACTTATAAGAATACTAATTCGCATACCATTTCTGCATATATTATGAACCGCACATTTTCTATAGCACTTTAAAGAGGTATAAAACACAGGTAGCAAAGCCAGTTTATGAGGGTGAGGATGAGGAGTTAATGAGGGGTCATACTGTGATGAGGAAGATTAAATCATAGTGACAATCCATCAGGAAGAGACTGAGGATGAGAGAGAAGATGGAGATGAGGAAGAATATGGATGATAACTTGACATAATAACAAAGATATGATGGTTTGGTACTCGTGTTCCACTATGGTACAATGTTGCCTGAGGGCAACAGCTGGATATAAAATTTTACTTTTTATTAAATCTGAAACTTTTAATACATTAAAAACTATATAAATTTGATTGTTTAAGTGTTTTCAATAAATATATTTCTTTTTTCTACATGAAAATGCCAAATGTTTAATTTTTTCCATTGTGGTACAATGTTGCCTCGAGGCAACAAACTTATAAAAATTAAATAAATTAAAAAATTATGAAAATGTTTATTGATTTTGTTAAAGTGTCCAATTTTAAGCAGGAAAAACAACACAAATCATTTTTTCCTCATTGATATCATATTGCGTACCATAGAGGGTTAAATGGATGTGGTTTGCTGTTGGTCGATCTCATGTGAGTAAGCCAGTAAACATGTCATCAGAGTAAAGAAGAGATGTCGTTGCAAGCAGGAGGGGAGGTACTTTGATTAAAGATTACGAGGGCACAGGAATAAAATTAAAAAAAAAAAATTGTTGTGCACTAACATCCCAAGATCATCAGCAGAATAAATGCAAAGCAGATTATGAACCCTATTACAGGAAAAACTGATTCTGTTCCTTCCTTAATCATCATTTGATGAATTACTGCTGCCACGGTTACTAGGCTATGTACACAAACATCTCTTTTGCATAAAAAATGTTGTATTACCATATAGTCTGGTATAGTCTCTCATAATAAACCTTACCTGTGTAAATAGGCTGTGCTTGTTACAGAGCCCCATGTTTGTCTTCCCCTTTGACCTAGTTTCCCCGTTCTGTTGATTAGTTCATTTGATTCACCTGTGTCTTGTTAGTCATCCCCATCACCTTGTTTAGCTCCCTTTGTTAGTCATCTGTAGGCGTTTCTCAATGTCAAGGATACTTCCTTGGCAGGACTGGTCCTTCCAAGTCACTTCCTTCAGAGTCTAGGAGAGGCTCCTCTTTAGCATTCAGAGAACACGTAAATGGAACAGACTAGCAAGTGCACGTCATTGCGTCATTACCCCCCGGTAAACAGCTGCTTGTTTTCTATACGGAGACGTATGAACGCCTCCGTTTGTTCCTTGGTCCCTGTTAAAAAATACGAGAAAGCTATGAATAACGCTGTGAATTGTATAAATGGTATAATATTAACGTTAAATTACTTTAGACAACTTAACTAGTTATTTATAAAGGATGCCGGTGATGGCAAACAAGCTAACAACGGTCCGGTTCAGTTAGCCATCGATAACGTAATTTGTATATGTATAATTTATAATATCAATACTGTAGTAATTTGTACTGGCATTTAAACGTTAAACTTTATTTATCTGACATATTTACTACTGTTATAACAAATGTTTGGTAACGTAAATATACTTACATTTGAAAGCATAGGATTGTGGTTGATTTGAGAGCACGAAGAGCGCGAAGGATACACATATGCATCCTTTCCTGTGTATGGGATATTTTTCGAACGAAGGACTCAGTCCTTGTTTGAAATTCCGAGGATCCTCGACATTGGAACAGTCCTTTGACGGATATCGATGACGTAGCATCCTCGAAATTCTGGCTTCCGAGGATCCTTCCTTGACATTGAGAAACGCCTTGTATTTATACCCTGTGTTCCCATTCACTCCTGGTCCGTTCTCGTTGTTGTCAGACGCTGTTGTGTTAAAGTGTATGTTTGGTTACTCCTTGCCCGTGTTCATTAAAGTATTGTCTATAGTTGTGGAAATCCGTATCTGCCTCGTCTCTCTACACCACCATACCGTAACAGTGCTATTTTAGCACATTTGGTGCTTGGTTATATGGATTGTGAGTGGTTTTGGTTTACAATGTTATCACATTATATATAGAAAATGCTAGTAAATTTCACAAATGATAACAAAAAGTCGAGTACCCAGCTAACATTGTAACGTTGCGATAATGCTCCATTAAGTTAGGATAATGTTAATTATAACGTTAATTCTAAATGTGCTATGTCCAGTTTTTTAAAAAGTTTTAAATGTTAAATGGTTCACATAATGCTACTTTTACAAGATAAAATAAGTCTCTGATGTCCCCAGAGTGTGTATGTGACGTTTTAGCTCAAAATACCCCATAGATATTTTTTTTTTATAGCATGTTAAATTTGTCGCTTTTTGAAGGTGAGCAAAAATGCTTCGTTTTTTGTGTGTCCCTTTAAATGCAAATGCTCCCAAGAAGAGGGCGGGGTTTCAAGAGCTTGTGTTAGCAGCTCCAATTACCTCACGCAGACTCACTGAAAATGTCAAACTGTTCAGCCTTTTATTTTCAAAGCGGAGTCGGACAATGATTGAGAGACTCAAGAAGAATTGACAACATGTAGAATGCAACAGGACATTTCTGAATGGTTAGTTGATGAATTTATGTAGTTGATGTGGAGTTAACTATCTTAGAGTCATTGATAAGCATATTCTGTCATGATAATCTATAAATCGCTGATGTGGGAACTGTTGTAAGATCCCTGTAGAGCCAGAGAATATATGTTGCATGACGAGAGAACAGGTATAGTTTAATTTAATTATGGTTATAACTTGTCATCATGCTTTTATGACATGCTATTGCATTTGTGTTGGCCTCACCCCTTTGTTGCGTGTTTTTGGGGGCAGGGTATATGTAAATTTTTGGGTTAGTGATGTCACTCACTGTAGTCCCTACCAGACGTTTGTTGTAGTCCTTAAAAAGCGATTTCTTTAAAAGAAAATATCTCCCTTTGTTTTGAGCTTTGACCGTCTTAACTTTGCAGATGTTGTTTATGCTATAAAAGCAACATTACACACTAAGTTAAAAAAGTGAAATCATAATCAACCACTCTTTTAAGGGAACATTCCATTTTATCACAAACATTATGGGAACGTTACTTTTGAATGTTCTCTGAAAACTCTGAAACAATAACATTTAAAAGAAATGTCAGACGAACATCCCAAAAAAAAAAACGACTCGGTATGCAGATGCAAATCATAGAGGAGTGAGAGATGACTCTATATTACAGCCGTGCTGATATAGAACCATATCACAAGACAGCAAGGGTAATAATGCTTATACACAACAGTTTGAAGGCTGCTAAAAAAATCAACCACAGAATCTTAAAAAAAAAAAAACTAATTCAAAGCTGCCGTTGATAGTTAAACAGATGTGTACAAGCCTCTGTTACTAATTCTAAAACTTTGCTTTAGAACAAGCAACAATGCCTTGAGCTGCTTCAGTGAAGTTATTACTGTTTTACTTAGTAATTACAGTATTACTGTTAATAGGTCATTACTGAGGGAGTATTATGAGAGAGAGAGAGAGATATGTTTATTTATTCATTTATTTATACCTGTATAACTTGTTACATGTTTGTTACATTGTGCCATCCCACAGTCATGCCAATAAAGCTCAACTGAATTGAATTGAATTGAGAGAGAGAGAGAGAGAGAGAGAGAGAGAGAAAGCTTGTGCGATGCCTGCATCTGTTATAGCTTCATAAATTTGTGAACGTGAACATAAATCAGTTTGCCATGTCCACATCCACTGATGAAAGTGATATCTTTGTTGTAACATCCTTTCAAGGGGATTTCACATGATAACAGATTTGGCATCAACACACAGTGCCACATTGCATGTCGGTTTAGCTGCTTGTAACTTTACTTGTTTTTTACTTGTTTAAAAACTTGTTTCATTCCTGAATGAATCAGCATTTTTGAATAAACTGACAATTAATGTTCTGTTTCATTCTTCCTTACTGCTAGAAATGGTGCTTAAGCACTTTTGGATTATCACTGTGCCAGGTAGATAGGTTGAGATAATACAGGCTACCAAAAAGGTCACATAGTGACGTAGGCTGAGTCTCGAGAGTAATAGCAACATCAGATCAGCATTCAGTCTCTTTCGATTTCTCGATTGATTAAGGACTAAGGCAAGTGCAGCTTACTAGAGCAGCAAATTATCATCCTCACAAGCTGTAACATCACACTCTTAAGAAGTTCAACATTCGATGAATTTTGTTTCATTGGATATATTGGATATTGGATACATTGGATATATATACAATGTAACCGGCACTGAAATCATTCTCACCTAAAAACTCTTAAAACTACATTCCGTGACACAAATGTGTGTGTGCGTCTTGAGTTCCTGTTTGCATGTGAGTGTCCAAGGAATAGTTCTTGTTTTGTCTATGGGTGTGTCCAACATAATGTAAAGAAATTATACAAGGCCACAGAAGTTACACAATGAAAATTTGCTAAGGCTGTATTTTAAGTGTTTTTAACCGTTCTTTATTGTCAAAAGTTTTGGGACACCTGCCTTTATGTGCACATGAACTTTAATGACATCCCATTCTTAATCCGTAGGGTTTAAAATGGAGTTGTTCCATCCTTTGCAGCTATAACAGCCTCAACTCTTCTGGGATGGCTTTCCACAAGGTTTAGGAGTGTGTTTATGGGAATTGTTATGACTATTCTTCTAGAAGCGCATTTGTGAGGTCAGGCAGTGATGTTGGCAAGAAGGTCTGGCTCACAGTCTATGCTCTAATTCATCCCAAAGGTGTTCTATCAGGTTGAGGTCAGGACTCTGTGCAGGCCAGTCAAGTTCCTCCACACCAAACTCATCCATGTCTTTATGAACCTTGCTTTGTGCACTGGTGCCCAGTCATGTTGGAACAGGAAGGGGCCATCCCAAAACTGTTCCCACAAAGTTGGGTGCATGAAATTGTCCAAAATGTCTTGGTATGCTGAAGCATTAAGAGTTCCTTTCACTGGATCTAAGGGGACAAGCCCAAACCTTAAAAAAACAATCCCACACCATAATCCCTCTTCACCAAACTTTACACTTGGTACAATGCAGTCAGGCAAGTACCGTTCTCCTGGCAACCGCCAAACCCAGACTCGTCCATCGGATTGCCAGACAGAGAAGTGTGATTCATCACTCCAAAGAACACGTCTCCACTGCTCTAGAGTCCAGTAGCTTTGCATTGCACTTGGTGATGTAAGGCTTGGATGCAGCTGCTCAGCTATGGAAACCCATTCCATGAAGCTCTCTACGCACTGTTCTTGAGCTACTCTGAAGGCCACACAAAGTTTGGAGGTCTGTAGATATTGACTCTGCAGAAAGTTGGCGACAACTGCACAATGTGTGCCTCAGCATGTGCTGACCCTGCTCTGTGATATCACGTGGCCTACCACTTCGTGGCTGAGTTGCTGTTGTTCCCAATGGCTTCCACTTTGTTATGATACCACTAACAGTTGAGCGTGTAATATATAGTAGTGAGGAAATTTCATGATTGGACTTATTGCACAGGTGGCAACCTATCATGGTACCATGCTTGAATTCACTGAGATTTTATACACCTGTGGCCATGGAAGTGATTGTAACACCTGAATTCATTGATTTGGAGGGGTGTCCCAATACTTTTGGCAATATAGTGTATGAAGGTAATGCAACTAGCTCCTTTACCCCCAATATGTCTGCTCTGCTAGTTAATCTGGGTGTTGCTTTGTGAATCTGTCAACAATCACTAAGAAATATTTACAATTTTGAACAGGCAGCATGTGCATAAAATCTAATTGTAATTGTAGATGTTGGAATGGAGCCTCTGGAAATGGTAAGGCTGAATGGGTCGATGAATGTTAGTCTTTGCACAGATGAAAACCTGTGATACAGTATAAAGCATTGATTGCTTGTGCTGTATGTGAAAGACCATAATAACGACATATAAGCAGCACAAGCATTATCTTTGGCAAGGCCACCTTCCATTTAGAGTGTGTGATAATTCCCTTTCTGTCTGGCTGACAGCCTTCTAAGGCCGAATATTTTAAGTCAGCCTCTGTAGGTTAACTCAGCAATATTTTGATATCAATATCAGGCAAATTAGTTACATGTGCCATCACAGCAACTTCCCATGTTCAATTGTCTTCATGCATGATTTTTAGCAGCTTCCTTTACAATTGATTACCTCTTACTTCCTCTTAATCTCCTTTTGCATACCCTTTCACTTTGTCTATGGCCACATTGCTCGGCAGCTGCACGGCATTAATTAAAGCCCCTATCAGATCACAATGGGTAATTGGTTTATTATGCCTTAGTGTTTATTAGTTACACTTCATTAGTGTAAATCGTCACAATTCTACCTTTTGAGAGTTCACAAGCTCACATGAGTGCCATTAGTTCTGCCACCTGTGCTGATGTGTATGGTAATGGCTTTACCTGCACAGCACACCGGTCTCGAGTCCCACAGAGGAGTTCCGGAGGGATAAAAGTAGGAGTGACGACAGTAGAAGACGGACCAGGCCTAGACTTTATGTTGTGTTTTATTATGTTTATATGTGGCAGTCGTCTGTGAGGGGCTGCCACTTTACTCTTCATTTTGTTGTTTGTTTATTTTGTCATTAAATGTTACTATGGCTGAGGGAGATCACGGTGCTGAGGAGGTCGGGCAATACGAAGGAGCGTGTCCGCCAGTGACTGCCCGAGGTGGTGGTGCTGGAGTGATTTAGCAACAGGTGGGACGGAGAGCTCCTGGGTCGAGGGGGGTGGCTAGAGGGAGGAGGGAGGACGGAGGAGTTGCCGCCATTCGCTGGAGGCCAGACTTGCTGTCATCTGCCATGATGGGGAAGAGCAGGCATAGCGAGGGAATGGGGAGCTCGCTGCCAGGCACCCATAGCTGAAGGAGCCATCATTGTCTGCCAGGAGGTGGAAGAGTAAGGAACGAACCGACAGGTGACCCACTAATATTTGTTGTAACAGGTGGAAAATATTTACGTGCTGGATGTGGTCCGGGTCGGACACACAGTAGGCACAGCCAGACTGCGGGTCCTATATTCAAGACTATTTCAAATAAATTCTGTGCGTTTGTCAGCTGTTTTCAAATGGTCCCTTTTTTATTTGTGTTTATTTGTGTTTGATTCGAAGACCACTAAAGGCTTCTAATTACAGCATGATTTACAGCGCTGAGTATTATAGCCAATTGTGCTGCATCTGATTGAAAGCTATAGTGATTATATTATATTGTTTGCTTTATGTATTTAATATATTCACAATTTGAAAAAAGTTTCAGCCTATTTTTCGTGCTGCTGCAAAGAGGACCACTGGCCACTGCTGAGTTTCAGAAGAGACAACCGCGTTTAAATGCAGAGTGAATCTGCTAAAATATTTAATAGCGTTAAGCATACAGTTAATTAGGCCTACTAAAACATTCTTTGTTCTATTCATTTACTTGTGTTGTTTAATGCAATGTTTAATTAATTGCATTGACTCAGAATGGCTAATGTTGGTTTTATTGCTTGTGTGAGGCTACATGAGAAAATGATTTTTGTCTACCTCATGTAGGAGGTTTAATGCGGGTGCAGTTCGGATCATGGTTTTTATCTCAAACGGGTCGGGTCAGGTCGGTTACGGACTAAAATTAGTGTTTCTGTCGGATATCGGGTCGGTCGGGTGTTACAAACCCGATTCCAAAAAAGTTGGGACACTGTACAAATTGTGAATAAAAAAGGAATGCATTAATTTACAAATCTCATACACTTATATTTTATTCACAATAGAATATAGATAACATATCAAATGTTGAAAGTGAGACATTTTGAAATGTCATGTGAGCTACACATTCCAAAAAAGTTGGGACAGGTAGCAATAAGAGCCCGGAAAAGTTAAATGTACATATAAGGAACAGCTGGAGGACCAATTTGCAACTTATTAGGTCAATTGGCAACATGATTGGGTATAAAAAGAGCCTCTCAGAGTGGCAGTGTCTCTCAGAAGTCAAGATGGACAGAGGATCACCAATTCCCCCAATGCTGCGGCGAAAAATAGTGGAGCAATAGCAGAAAGGAGTTTCTCAGAGAAAAATTGCAAAGAGTTTGAAGTTATCATCATCTACAGTGCATAATATCATCCAAAGATTCAGAGAATCTGAAACAATCTCTGTGCGTAAGGGTCAAGGCCGGAAAACCATACTGGATGCCCGTGATCTTTGGGCCCTTAGACGGCACTGCATCACATACAGGAATGCTACTGTAATGGAAATCACAACACGGGCTCAGGGATACTTCCAGAAAACATTGTCGGTGAACACAGTCCACCGTGCCATTCGCCGTTGCCGGCTAAAACTCTATAGGTCAAAAAAGAAGCCATATCTAAACATGATCCAAAAGCGCAGGCGTTTTCTCTGGGCCAAGGCTCATTTAAAATGGACTGTGGCAAAGTGGAAAACTGTTCTGTGGTCAGACGAATCAAAATTTGAAGTTCTTTTTGGAAAACTGGGACGCCATGTCAACTGGACTAAAAAGGACAAGGACAACCCAAGTTGTTATCAGCGCTCAGTTCAGAAGCCTGCATCTCTGATGGTATGGGGTTGCATGAGTGCGTGTGGCATGGGACGCTTACACATCTGGAAAGGCACCATCAATGCTGAAAGGTATATCCAAGTTCTAGAACAACATATGCTCCCATCCAGACGTTGTCTCTTTCAGGGAAGACCTTGATTTTCCAACATGACAATGCCAAACCACATACTGCGTCAGTTACAACATCATGGCTGCGTAGAAGAAGGATACGTGTACTGAAATGGCCAGCCTGCAGTCAAGATCTTTCACCCATAGAAAACATTTGGCGCATCATAAAGAGGAAGATACGACAAAGAAGACCTAAGACAGTTGAGCAACTTGAAGCCTGTATTAGACAAGAATGGGACAACATTCCTATTCCTAAACTTGAGCAACTTGTCTCCTCAGTCCCCAGATGTTTGCAAAATGTTATAAAAAGAAGAGGGGATGCCACACAGTGGTAAACATGGCATTGTCCCAACTTTTTTGAGATGTGTTGATGCCATGGAATTTAAAATCAACTTATTTTGCCTTTAAAATGATATATTTTCTCAGTTTAAACATTTGATATGTCATCTATGTTGTATTCTGATTAAAATATTGAAATTTGAAACTTCCACATCATTGCATTCTGTTTTTATTCACAATTTGTATAGTGTCCCAAATTTTTTTGGAATTGGGTTTGTAATTACTGTGGGTGCGGGTTCGGGTTTATCAAACAGGACCCATGCAGGACTCTGCTCCTCTATCTCTAGAGCACAGTCTCGCGGATGTCCCCTGGCCTGCAAAGTGCAATAGGGTTATGTGGCAAGCAGTCTTGGGAACGGAGCGAGCCCGGCAGCGTGAGTGTTAATGAGCATCACCTGCTTGATACACCAGTCTTAAGTTAAACGGAGGAGTGACGACAGTGCAAGCAAACAGAGGACCAGGCCTGGACTTTGTTGTTTTTGTTTTAGTTTCTCCATCAGTCATCTGTGAAGGACTGCTGCTTCACTTTTGTTTTGTTGTGTATTTTGTCATCAAAAGTTATGCTTAATGTTCACCGGTTCCTGCCTCCTTCTTCCCTTATCAATGAACTTTGTTACAGTATCATAATTTAAGATTCAGATACATAATTGCCTTCATAGGATGAGTAGTACAAAGTCCTTTACCTTGGACATTTTTCTCTGGAAACTTTGAACCCTAGAATCCCTGGAAACCCTGGCAACTTTTTGCTTCAAAAGTAATGTGATTCCTCTCAGAGCTCTTTACTGAAGAAAATGCCTATGTGGAGAAAATAAATGAGCGTTTCTCCAGATAAAAGATTGACTTTGTAAATACCAAATGTAATAGAGCTGATTCAGTGGGCCAGATTTATTGAGCCCCCCCAGTGACGTATGCAAAGACTCTCTGCTTTACACTGCATTACTTAACAGCAAAGGCGTACACTGCAGTGTTGCAGCGGCTAACATATGGATTACATCAGCATTCCAAATACGGCTCACATTAGCATTCGAAGCCCAGTGCAATCAACAAAGGTGACAGATAAAAGGACAGGGAAGGTGGAGGGATTTTAATCGGGATAAATGGAAGGGTGGGACGGTCCAGCCTCTCTCTGTGCCATGGTGGTGAATGGACGCTGGCACTGTGTAATACATCATCCTTCATTTTATCTGCCTTTTCCTCCTATCCCATTTCTCTTATACTCTAGTTCTGCCAAAGTCACATTGTATTAATATTCATGGAGTGTCACCTTTAATAAAACATCTTGTAAAACCCAGCACTGGGTTACTGGCCCGGCTAAGTGCAGTCAGTAAAGGGTGGGATATTGTTCATAATACATTCTGAACACACTCATTCAGACATCGGGACAGAATTGACTCAGTATTGATCAGTGGACAGGGTGAAGAGCTTTGAGCTGTGTGAAAGCACTTCTGCCGGTCACCTGACAGATGACCTTTGGGGGTAATTTGGAGTTATGGCCTTCATTACTGCTCAGTGGACACAGATACAAGCCCCTAAAGTACAGAGTCACCTTGGTAATAGATGTGTGTGAGCGTTTTCAGCTGATTCAACACCAATGATGCAGCTTTCTGTACATGAACAAGGTGAAGACGTCAAACAAATCTGCCAAAATATTTACTAAACTGACCAATCATGCAAAACAAGTTCCACACTGCAAGTGTTGAGAAAAGATGATTTATAGGGATGCACTGATATTAAAATCCATAAGTCAATAATTACTCTCATGTTATAGCCAATAACTGATAAATGGCTGAAAATGTATTCGTATTATTTTGTCAGAATAGATAAAAAATAATATCATTAAATGTAATTATCACAAAAATGTTATAATGTACAGTATTAAAAAATAGACATTCATTAAAAGATTTACTAAAGATTATATTTAACAGTGTTATTAAATTACACTGTACTGCAGTGTTTTTTTTTTCAGAAGTTGTCTGCTTCAGAGATAAAATGTGTTATTTCTTATGTATTTTAATGTTCTAAATTCAAATATGACAATTAAAACAACTGATTGGCTACTGTTTCCAAGATATTATTTTTTTTTACATTTTGTGTCTATGTATATTGTGTAGATATAATTTTTCATAAAATTTGTTTTAAGTGTGTCAAAATTCTTTAATTTGTTTGTTTTCAGGTTTAAATTAGACTTTGAAGAACAGATTTCCAATGGGCCTATATTAAACTTTTCATGCATTTTTACTGATCGGATATAGCTAGGCCTATGTAAACAGATATAAATATAATCTTCAATTCCCACGCTATATGCAAATTTAACAGAGTTCACATCAATGAAAGATATGAGCTTCATTTTGTTTATCATCTGCAAATTTCAAGATCAAAGACTGCAACTGGAGAGAGAGCGGCATCAGCGCTGGTAAGATCATTTAGTGTCACAACTTTTAATGAAGACCAATGTGTGTTGAACTTCAGGATGTGACTCTGAGCTTTGTTTCATTTGCAGCAGTTTGCACATCGGGTGCAAAACTCAGTTCCTGGAGGGCCACTGCCCTGCAGAGTTTAGCTTCAACCGTAATTAAACACACCGGATCCAGCTAATCAGGCTTATTTGAAAACTACAGGTATGTGTGTTGAAGCAGGTTGGAACTAAACTCTGCAGGGCTGTGGCTGAGTTTTGCATCCCTGCTGTATGATTTCTAAAGCTGATATAGGGCAGTTGGTTCAGCAGAGTGATGTAAGCTTCATTATAATTGCATCATCCATGACTATTAGGAATATCAAGATGTAATTCATATCATGTATGACACAGTACCAGCTTCAGATTGCATCATTCATTGTTTTGCCTAAAAACCAAGTAGTTTCCTAACCCAGATTTATTCGTAGATCCAGTCAAAGATGTATTTTGGCCATTTCTGGTTTGAATTGAGATCCCATTCCCTGTATTACTAACTTATCCTCCATTTCCAAGTCAAGGGTTGTATAATGAGCCAGTAGCATATCTTGAAAACTAGAGCCAATCAATAATTTTAAGCATCATTTTCATTCTAAGTGACCCTGAATTAATAAAGTTTGACTCAAGATTTATTTCAGAAGTATTTTGGCTGTAAGTGTTTTTAAAAGTGTTTTACGTTCATGTTAAAGGTATATGGATGTAAATAGGGGAAATAAGACTTCACATTTAAATGTAATAACCAATAATAATAATAATAAAAAAAAACTTATTTTAGGCATTAACTAACATGGTAATGATATCCTGAATTCAGGTTTAAATAATCCTTAACTACATAGTTACAGTAATACTTTACAATTAATTTTCCTATACAAATAGCATGTATTTTAAGTCAAGGCTCAAGTCAAGGTTCTTCTGCCTTAGAAAATTACTTCTTGCAAAGTTGTTTAGTAACATTTAATGCCTCCAGCCCCCATTCAACCACACCACAACACCAGTAATTTCTGCTTTAATTTAATAATCGTAAAGGAAAATAGCATCCAGAATGTGACTGGAGCAACAGTGGCTGACAGAAGCACTTTAGAGATAAGTCTTATCAACCATGACATCTGCTATTAAACCTGGAGCACTCAAGGAACACAAGAGCCGAATGGAAAGGGGTGTTTCAGATTCATGACCAGTAGGAAATGAAAAACAACAGAGACTTTTTAATATCTCAACAGTTTCACAGGAGCAAATGAGGACTTTTAGCCTCTTGTATAAATTATTTCCAGAGAAAAAGTCTCCAGAAATGTGTCTCCTCTAGAGATTCAGAAGAAATTTCAACAGTCATTGTCTCAAAACGTGCTCACAATTGCAAAGTTACCAAAGTCACCAATCAAAAGTCAAAGATCTTAATATGAGCACTTCTTTACAAATCACAAATGATCAGAGCTGCATGCATATTCATTTTCCATACTCATACTTTATACTTTTACAGTATGTCAACTACAGGTACCTGAATCTTCTGAGATCATGCTGAACAACCAACCCAATCTTACCAAAAATTCATATGTATTTTACAAGGTGGCTGCACATATACAAACACAAATAATGAGTTAAAGATAAAGAGTCAAAACAATTATCTAAGTACTAAACAATATAAATTGTTGTTGCAATGCTATATCATGACCAATTTGTATGTATTTTGCGAGGTGGCTAAGTACGATTTAGCAAAAAACGAGTGAGGTCGTATGAATTCGTACGTTTTTTGCTAAATCGTATGTATTTTACGAGTTGCCAAATTCGTATGAATTCATACAAATGACCTACCCCTAACTCCGCCCCTAAACCTACCCGTCACTGGGGTTTAGACAAATCTTTTTTTTTTTTTTTTTGTACGAGTGAGGCTGTAAAAATTTGTACGAATTAGCCACCTCTTAAAGGGATAGTTCACCCAAAACTGAAAATTTGATGTTTATCTGCTTACCCCCAGTGCATCCAAGATGTAGAGGACTTTTTTTCTTCAGTCAAACGCAAATTATGATTTTTACCTGCAACCGCTGCCGTCTGTCAGTCAAATAATAGCAGTAGATGGGAACTTCAACTATAACAGTAAATAAAACTTGCTTAGACAAATCAAAATTAAAACCTGCGGCTCGTGACGACACATTAATGTCCTAAGACACGAAACGATCGGTTTGTACGAGAAACCGAACATTATTTATATAATTTTTACCTCTAATACACCACTATGTCCAACTCCGTTCAGCTTCCTGTTAGTGAGGTCAAAAAACGCGTTGTGATGACGGAAGTGATGTCTCGCCCATATACTTCAATGAGCGCGAGACATCACTTCCGTTGTCAGAGCGCGATCAGACCTTAC